>NW_024368707.1:1821166-2109693 GCF_014805655.1 Passer montanus | reverse complement strand
GGGCGCACGGCGGGGCCGCGGCCGCCATTTAAAGGGGCCGGCGCCGGCCGCGCCGCCGGCCCGCGGCGGGAGGAGGTTGCCGGGGGCGAGCGGCGCCGGTGCTCCCGAGGACGGGGAGCCGTCATGGGGGGCGGAGAGCGCTACGGTGCCTCCGCTGTCCTCCTGGTCCGGCCGCGGCAGCCCCTCGGCGGCTTCCGCAAGGGTTAACTGGGAAGCCTCCGCGCCGGTGGAAAGTTTAAGGGCTGTAGTAGGAAAAAACTCCCGGCTGCTGGGGGTGGGAGGGGGTGAGGTGTTCGCTGCCTCTTGCCCGAGGGAGAGCCCCGCGCCCGCCGCCCTCCGTGAGCGCAGCCGGTTAAAGAGCGCGCGGGCAGTGAAATGGCTCCCAAAAACTGGGCTCGTGGGATTCGACGGAAAACACTACCGAGAGGCCGCTCCGGGGGGATTCCTTGGGCGAGAGAGGGAAAGGCTGACGGCGGGCCGAGCGGGGTATGAGATGACATAAAGGCAGTCAGTGAGGGGGCTTTCATTCCAGGAAATTTCACTGGGTCTCATTTTTGAAGCTGCTGGGCAGCGAGTGGTTTCTGCGCCAAGCTCTGAGCACCCGGAGGGCTCCTCACATCAGCAGACCCAACCAGAGCCACGATGGCTCGCAGATTTGCATCCTCAGCTCACCTCGCAGGAAAAAGAAGAGCCCTATGAGGTGCTAAGAAATCACTTTGCTAGGTAGTTGGCTGGTAGATGATGGATGGATGGATGGATGGATGGATGGATGGATGGATGGATGGATGGATGGATGGATATACTGATGGATAAAGCAGCCTGTTGTGTCAATGCTACTTCCTTCTGTTCTCTTTCTCTCTTCCCTGGGAAATATATGGAGGCTCCCTTTGGACATCTCAGGGTGCTCTGATACCTGCTCACTGCTACATTAGAAAAAGTGCCCAAAGTCCCCATGGGTTACACCCCCTCACAGCTGTTGGCCAAGACAGGACAAAATTAATGCAAGCAACTGCAAGTCTTCAAAATTTACAAGAGAATGTAAAAAAATGTCTAGTTTGTTTCATTTTTGTTCCTTGCTTTCTTGATTTGCACCTGAAATTTGAATTTTTGGGGGCTTTTTTCAACAACACTCAGGGTACTGGTTTATTTTTCTTTTTGTTAAAAGACTGAATTGTACTGGGTTATTCAAGTGGGAGAAGCTTCATGATCAGCTACTGGCTGCCAGCAACACTAACCAACCTCCTTTGTATTCTCTCAGTTAAAAGCTGGCTGACTGGGCACTTCAGCTCAGGCATGACCTACTTAATGGAGGATTCACAAGAGAATTGCTAGTTCTGGATGACATGAACATAAATAGCATTTGCAGGAACAATGGTGGTATGTTCATCACAACACACTTGAAGGTTTTTTTTGAAGCACACCAAGTACTTGGGTTTAAATCAGACAGTGTTTGGATTGCCTTTGGTTCAGATCCGTCTTTGCACACTGACTTTTCTGACATGCAGTCACAATTGGCCCTCTAAATCAGTAACTCGGTCCAAAATCCTCTTGATCTGCCAGATGCCTTCAACTCTACTGGTTTCCCTCATCAAACTCTTCGTTGTTTTTTGACTCCTCTGACTTTTCCTTTCACGGATATTTTGGTTTTGTTCACTAACTCTTTGGCAGTACTTCCTTCAGAAGACCCTCACAAACTTCCATCTTCCTTCTGAAGTGCTCTGTTGCTCTGCTCTTGGTCCCAGTTCCCTTCCTAATATGATTCCTACCTGGTAATCCCAAGCCTTCCCACTGTCCCAAGCCATTTCAGAGAAGTATTTGTCTCCTAGGTTCTTTTAACCATACTCCCTCTAGCCCATCCTGCTTTCGCTGCTTCCACTGCTTTGGGATCTGCACACCAAAGCTAAAGTGACTCCAGGTCACTCCAGGAATGAGCTGTTCTTGACATTGTTTGGTCAGCCAAGTTTTGTGAATCAGTTATGGGTCCTTTTTGCTTTCAAATGCAAAGAAAAGCAGAAATGCTCACGACTCTCTCAGCTGCATCGTGCTTTAAGAGTTATAGACTTGAATCTTTACTGGATACTCAAGCACAATTCCATTACCTGGAGAGTTTTGAAGATATGGAAGATCATTAGATAAAGTATGCCACAATCCCTAATCCTGCAGTTGAGGGAAGAAGTGTCAGCCAAATAGTGACAATAGCCCATGCTTGGTACAGGCATAGCACAGCTGGCAGCGCTGGGAGGTACAGGTGAGGTTTGGAGCTGCTGTAGCTCCTTTCACAGGGTTGTGCTCTGTGTGGGCCTTCTATAAACACAGACTCATTCAGAGCACACCTGCTGGTTTTGCAGATAGGCCGCCTTCTCCAGCAGTTTTCCCCTCCATCCAAGTTGCATAGACAAGCTCTACTTAAATATAAATTGAGTTTAAGTAGTCAAATTTTGATGAAAAAGGGTTTGTTCTGCGCTGAAAAAAAAAAACCAACACTTTGGGGAATACACTTAACCTGCAAACACCATGTGCATATAGCCACAAAGATATGGAGTTCCTGAAGTTTCCTTTTGTGGTGCATTAGGGTGATAATGTGGTGCACTAGAGTCTGCCTGTTCAGAAAATTAAGTCAATGTTCTTTGTGTTCTCATCATCTCTAGGGAGGGGTTCAGCAGAAGAGAGGTCTCCTTTGGAGTATCTGGATATTCTGTACTCAGCCCAAAGTTGTGGTTTATACAAGCCAAAAGTGAAAAATAATGTATTATCTTCCCTCTGCTCTCAGAGCATTTTCAACATGTTCTCAGAGAGAGATTGGAACAGCCCCTGGGGATGTAGTTGTCCCTTGCAACGTGGCTCTCATCCAGGGAGCAGGCAGAGCACTGTGAGCTCAAAGCTGTGGTAACTTTAGTAAGTGTGACATTCACTAGGCAGAATGTGAGGTCCTGTTGCTATAATACGCATATAGTTTTTACCCGTACTACCAGAGGAAGAGATGGTGAGGCCATGTACTTCAGCAACCATGAGCCAGCACATTGGGAAACTCTATAGATCTGCAGTCTCTTCATTCATCTTCTTCTTGGTGGTGGGTGAGTACTAAACCACCTTCCTTAATTAGAAGAAATACAGGTTGTTCTTGGAAGCTTGGCTTGAGAAGTTCTCTTTATTTTCAAAGTATGACTTTCAAATGAGGACTTCCTCAGGGTGCAGGGAAATTGTATTTAGTGTTGTGCATTGCATTAAAACATACTTTTCTCTTTAGATACATTCCTGTTTATCTAATATAAATGTTCTGAAAGAGCGTATTTGCCTATCTTTTCCCAGATGTGTCTCATCATTCCTAGAAGTTTCATTTCTATTTTGTTTCTCTGATATATTAGCCACCAGTTACTGTCACAAGGTAGTTATTCATATCCATTTGTGAGAGCCAACCTCAGCCCAGGGCAAAAGTCATATAAATTAAAAGCAGCAATGTGCAGTCATTGAACACTTAATCAGAGATGTCTGGGACCTGGATACAGCTTGTAAAACACCTTCATAGCACCAGCATGGTATGAGTGTGAAGCTGAGATCTAAAGCAAACAAAACCATCTGAAAGACAGTTATTTCATCAGGAGAGGGGTTTTTTTTGTGGGTTGTTAGGTGTGCTTTGTTTTTTTTTTTTTTTTTTTTTTTTTTTTTTTTTTTTTTTTTTTTTTTTTTTTTTTTTTTTTTTTTTTTTTTTTTTTGTTTGTTTGGAAATTGAGCCCTATTTGCCTAAACTGGAAGGGTAGAATTCTGCACTGACCTCCACACACTGTTTTGGTTCCCCCATGCTGTTGGCAGTTGGCAGAAGAAGCTTGCAGGGCTGCTCAGATTTACCACAGGCACCAAAGACTTAAGTGAGGCTCCAGGACAGGAAGAGAGTGCAGCTGTATTTTATTCTTTCCTTTTGTCACCCCAGCTCCTCTAGCCTGCCTTGCATATTTCTCACTTACAGGTCTGATATGGCCTTATATGGGGAAGTATCAACCTGCAGATTACATAAAGGGAAGGCTGAGGGCTTTAGTAGGTGCCTTATTAGTACTGCCAAATGTGGAGCACATTGCCACATTGCAGGGAGTCCCTGAGAGCTTTCTCCCCTCATGGCTGAAAACTGGATGTGAACTAAGGATTTCATATAGCAATGACCTGTTAGATCATCTAATAGTTTGTCCAGGTCTAGACAAGATCATCCATGCTGTATTTCTCTGTACCCTGTCTAGCTCAAGTGCTTTCACCACAAAGCCTTGCATTCCTCTCCATGGGCTTGAGCCCCCAGCCGGCATGACAAGGGAACTACGCATCACTCTGCTAATGAAGCAATTGACTTTAAAAGACCTTTGAAGCAGAGTCAGCAAAGCATTTGGCATGGTATGCTCCCAGATGCCAAAACGATAAGGGCATTGTGTAATTGAATATCTCTGAACTAATATGTTCCAGTTTTGCAACCTTGAAAAAGAAAAAGAAAGAAAAGAAAGGGAGAAAAATAGAGGCAGTGCTGTGACCTTCTCAGTGAAACCCCCCAAAGAGAGCTGGGACAAAACAAGACAGCGTACTTCTCTCCTGTTTTAATTTTCCTAATTAAGTTACATTATTTGTATTGAATAAAGGATGTGGAAATAAAACAGATGACAAGGCCAGTTATGTCATGGCAGGCGATGTGTGTAAAACAATGAACAGAGGCAACACCAAAGCACGTTGTTTCTACTCAGTTACATTCTCTATGCCACTGTCTGTGTAAAAAGTATATCTTTTGCATCACTAAAAGAAGTAAAAATTACGAAGTAAAAAAAAGTTTACACTAAAAGAAGTAAAAAGAAGTTGTGTTACAGAGGTGCATATGGAAAGGCTGGAATACTTGTAGCAAAGGAGACATTTTGTGGCCATTCTTTGAAAACAAGGTAGCAGTAGCATACACTAGCTAAAGCAGCAGTTATCCAGTGGAGAAAATTATTAATAAACTGAGATTTTAAAAGAGCACTCGTTATGAAACTGCTCAAATTCACTCTAAATAACCAAATAAATCACTTCAGAATATTTTATGCACAAAAACTGTAATATGTCAAGCTTTGTCAGTTATTTCAATTATAGTTTATATTTCCTCAAAGTATCTTGTCAAGATACTTCAGCTTTTATGGCTGCTGCCTCAATACACATATCTAACTGGACAGGGAAGATTTGGACCTCAGATTTCTCCAAGAACTTCCAGTGGGCTCATTGGTAAGATTAGATGTGAACAGAAGGATACCTTTAATAAGAACTACTAATTTTGAGTGGCCAGATTCAAAACTATGTTTGGCTACCTAATTCTCAGGCATCCAATTCCTATGGGTTGGTGCTCCAGTTCTAAGGCAAAAATTTTCAGTTTTAGGAAAAAGCACAGAGGCCAAACAGCTCGTAAGGTGTTTCACATGCTCTGTTGTTGCCGAGTTTCACAGCCAGTTTATAGTTCCTGTATTTTTCCATCCATGGGTTCTCTCTTGTTTCATATATAAACTGTAAGCTCTATACCCCAACCTTTTGTAAGGTGCCCAGAACAACGGGGCCGTGCTGGCTGACAGAAATCTTCTACTCCCATACAAGTCGTAGATAATAATAAATATGAATGCCACTGTGATTTTTGTGTACAAGCTTGCCTGGAGGAGCCGTTTAATTAACTCTCAAACTGATCATAAAGGGGTTTGGTTTTCCATTGCCTCGAGACATCCCCCCCCTCCCAGCAGAGAGTGTCTGTTGTCTTTGTGATGCTTTACCAGACCCACACAAGAGCGTTTCACACTGTGTGGATGGCAATGAAAGACTCAAGACAATGGAAAATCAGGACCTTCACTCTGGAAGTGTCTGCAGTCCTTGAGAGGACACCAACTTACTTAAAGGGAGACTATTTCACTTGAAAATAAAACAACAGAGGAGCTTTTTCCAAAAATTGGTCTGAACTCTTTCTTGGGAAAAGCTTATTTTTATGTTTGCTTTTCCCTCTTTTTGAGACAGCAACTATTCCTCTTATTTTCTGTGCCTAGGCTTGTTTCCAGAAATGAGATCCACTCTCACTACTCTTGGCTCTAGGATATGATACTATGATTAGTACCTGAGTATGAGAAGGCAGGTTGAAATGTCTGCTACAGGCATGTTCATGTTTTTGTAACAAAAGTTAGCTGGAGATGGTCCCTTCACAGAGAATAGCTGTCACCCTCAGCTTCAGTATGGGCATAAGGCTGATGTCCTGTCCTCCAGAGAGTTGATGGGATCTGCTAGGGGTTCAGTCTCTGGTAATGGAGATTCTTCCCATGATTTCAAGATTTCCTGTCCTGTAACTGAAAGTGCATGCCAAAAATTTTAAGAATCACATTAGGTTTTGGAATGCAGGCAGTTGCATGAGATGCACACTTATTCACTGTCCTTGCCAAAACAGAACTGCCAGTGTATAAACTGTACATGCATTTTTTGCTTTGCCTCAAAAGCAGTTCAGACCCTGAGACTTTCTGGAGTGGGAAGAAAGAGGTTAGTGTTGCAGATGGAAATGGGACTGATTGGACTCTAAATTCCACCCAAAGCCATTAGACAATGGCATTAATCTTCCTTTCTCTAGTATGACAGTAGAAAGGAGCTGATATTGAGGAAAAGACCTGTCTGTACACAAGAAGGAAGCAGGAATGGAAGCAGGAACTAGGAAGAAAATCCCTATCATCGTAACAGCGACTGCCCTCACGTGCTAATTCCATGAGCCATTCTTTGTGTTGGTTAGAGGTCAGGAGCAGCAGGGACAGTGATCATCCTATCACCCTCAGCTGTCCTCTTCTCTCTCTTCCCTGATACAGATATAGGAGTTACTGGTGGAGGTGCAAGTAAGGAGAATGCAGCAGCTGTGATTCATGTAACAGCACAGCCTTTGTTGTTGACACCCGAGCCTTGGAACCTTTTGGTGACTCAAACACCAGCCAAGGAGAAAGCCAAAGAGGGTGAAACTGTCGTGTTGAACTGTCATCTTAACAGTCCACAGCATCCCTCCCTGACTGACCTGATGGTGAAGTGGTACAAAGAAGATGAAAAGGGGCAGATGGACCTGCTAAAAAAGAATGTGACCATTCTGCCAAATAGCTCCAGGATCTTCATGAGTGGAGACTTGTCCCAAGGGGATGTTTCCCTGATTATCCTCAATGTGACAACCAGTGACCATGGTATTTATTTCTGTGAGGTTACACTTCCGGACGGGAAGATGGTGACGGGAGATGGCACAAAGCTCAGGATCAGGAGGGCTCTGGGTAATACTTGGAGTTAGTTACTTTTTTCCTCCTTGTTTTTCCTCCAAAGCCGGTCTGCACACTAGTAGAAAGAGAGAAGTTGGCCTGTTTGGCCTCTGCAGGAAGGGCCTGGTGTCATGGAGTGTAATTGCTCTATAGCTTTTCTCACTATTTTTGTAAGGCCAGCTAAAATTCATTTGCTTGTCTCTATAAACAGTCACAGGCATTATTATAAGGAGGAGCATTTACACCACAAAAAGAAGGAATGATGTTATCCATTAAAAAAAAGAATGCAAGAATGCATTCTGCAAAGAATGAAACAGTCAGACAAGTTCCCCTTGTACTAACAGCTCTGGCAGAACGCCCATGAGTGACAGGTGACAAGGTACCATCTCAAGGAACACCTCTAGACCTCTTTTTTTGGACGTTATTTCTCTCCAACCCACTAACTTGCATAGTCATTCCTTAACTCTGAATGACATAAGTAATCCCACAATAATCACGAGGATCATATAAAATATGATTGTTATGTAATTTCTGATTAACTTCATTCAAATTAAAGTAGCATTAGAAGTGCCAGCTATGTTGTCTTAGCCTCACAGATAGACACTAGGCATATTAAGTAGAGGTAACTTGCTATGTCTGTAGCAGCTGGAAATGTCAAACTTCCCTTTTACGTAGGCTAAACAGATTTCAGTCCCAAAAAGTCAACACATTAGAAGGGTTATTATCTTATTATCTAATTAACAAAAAGTACCTCTTCCTGTGTCAAGAGTAAATTATGCAAGTGCCATTTTCCTCTTTATCATCACCAAAGCTTCTATCTCAGCAAGATTCACAAAGCCTTTGACCTTTTGAGCCTGATTCACTAATATTTATAACACTACTCAGTTTAAACTGTAACACTAAAGCAAGCAAACTGTGCCCCTCTGAAAGGGCTTTGGTCGTGTGTCTTGTTGACTTGATCTCATAGTCTCAGTAGCACAGGTTACTCTTGAAATGTCTGCACTCTGGCCAGCATAATTGCCTTTCTGTGTTCCTGAGATGATGAAATGTATAATTTCAGCACTATGCCATCTCTGTCATGCAACAGTCCCAAGAGCAACCAGTCAAAGAAAGGACTCCAGTGGAGCTGTCTCTGCTCTCTGGTGCTGTCTCCCTTGGAAGTAGATAGGCAGACCAATGGTTTTCCTGAAGTTGTCAGAATAATTTTTGTCCTTTCAAAACTAAAGTGTACAAGCCTGAGTCCCATTAATTCAAGCAGCATCTTCTTTTGCCATCCCATAGTGTCCAGCTGTTGAGAGAGATTTCTGTGGTGATAGGGCTGCCCTGTCTCTAAAGCAACAGACAGCATAGCAGCTTAGGAATGCTGCTCAGGAGTTCCTACACAGGAATGAAAAAAATCAGGAGCTCTGTAGTGCAAGTCACTCTTCTGTGTAGAAGGGATTTCATGTCAGACAAGACATCAGCATGATCATAGTAAGCAGCTTCCTCTGCAGCCAGTGCGGAAAAGATGCTGGCTGCATTGCATATACTTGTCTGGAAAACATTTTACATCTCTCTCTACCTTCCTTTCTCCCCCAGGCTTGTTTGGTATAGAAGAATCCATTGGAACAATCATTGGGGTTGTGGCAGCTGGTATTGGAGGCATAGTGGTTCTGATCGTTGTTTTAACCCCACAGCTGAGGAAGTGCATCCTCTGTATGAGACAGGAATCTCACCAAAGGTACCTACGTTTTAACTGAAAGACAAATTAGACATTTACTTACCTCTGGTCAGACATAGGATCTGATTGAGAAAATAAGCAGTGTGAAGGAAACTAACAGAGCTGGTTCTATGTTCCATCACTTTTTTTCCAATATTTTTTTGTTTATGTTGGGTAGAGCTTTACCAATGGGCCTAATGAGTTACCTATAAAGAGGTAGGATATAGGATATAGGATCTATATATATATAGGATATATATCCTCTATATATATCCTATATATATATATATAGGATATATATATATATATATCCTCTCTCTCTATATATATATATAGGATATATATCTATATATCCTAGAGGATATAGGATCTTCTTTAATTGCCACTTTGGACTAAGAGTTTTTCAATTACATGCTGCCACTTCTTTTAACAAAGACCAAGGATTCATTCAGTTCTTTTACGTTTATACTGAACATTTATACTACAGGTTCTTCCTCCTGCCAACTTTGTTCTTCCATTTGTATTCTTGCAATGCTTGTGTACATGGAGCTGATGATGGCTTAGGTGTGTGAGGTGTGGTTTCTAAAGCCCTACTTCTATGAGATCAGCTAATAACGTTGGGAAAACCAGACATTTTCACCACACATGAGCCAAAGAAATGCCCCAATAAAAGGCTGATGTACCCAAAAGCTCACCTACTTTTTTCTGTTCTGTCAATTGATCTAATTTGAGGAGACTGACACTGCATTTTGAAACAAGTTTAGTTCCCATTTTGAGCAACTCAAGATGTGTTTCAGAGCGAGCTCAGCTGACTTTTTTGCCTTCGCTGGGGAGACGTGTGATTTGCACTTCTCCTGGCACTCAAAAATCTTTCTCAGCGTGATGAAAAAATCCCCTCCCCGAAGGGCTGAAGAAGGGCCGCTCCTGCAGTTCACTGGAGCGCTGCCGCCACCTGATGGCCAGTGTGGCGGGGACAGGGACACGCCGGGAGCTCTGCCGCTCTCTCCGGGGAGGATCTTCCAGCCCTCGCTGGGAAGCGCACTCCCTTCCATAGGCTGATGCTGCCCACACAGCATCATCCCTCTGCAAACGCTCTACATTAAGAGTTCACAACTTCTTCTTTTGCCAGAAAGCCTCGGAGGGGTTTATTGTGTTGTCCTGACTCTGTGTTGTTCACTCATTCTCTCTCCTTTCCTTCTTGCTCAGCATAGCTTGATGTGCAGCATCACAGGAGTCGCCAGGATATGCGAAGCCTGCAGGTGGAACAACTTCTGATGTGCCATAAGCCAAAAAACAGAGTTCTAGACGGAATAAAAGCCTTTGTCTCTACATGTTGACTTTGGCATTTTTGTTTTCATTAGAAAGCTTCTTTTTCCTGCAGCTTTGACAGCCACAGTGGCATATTTACCATTCTCTTGCAGCAAGAAGCAAAGCAGCTTTTTGTGAAGAAATTCATACTATCACCTGCAAAAACTCCACTTAGTTTGGACTCTGATGAGGCACCCTGGGTCTCTCTGTGCCATTAGTTCCTATTTTATAGGTGCAATTCAAAGTTTGCCAGCTGAGTTTCAGCAGAGACAGGAGCCCAGCCCTACCCAGGTGCTCCAGGTGCCCATGTAGTGCTAGCATCTACCCAAGGAAATCAAAAGCATTGCTTCTGGGGAGCAGGAGTGGCTACCATCTTCTGTGCCCGTGGCCAAAGAGGCTTTTGTCCTGTTGGCTTGTCCAGCCTAAATGCTTGCAACAAAGATGCAAAAGGGCCCACTGGTACATAGCTACTCCTGGCTGAAATAATAAGATTTTGGTTTCTCTTGCCAGAAGAAAATGTAGCCTTTGAATATAAGCTTCTAATACCGGCGTCTCTCTAATTAACATCTTTTCAGGCTAGGGTGAGAAGCAAAAAGGATCCAAACAGGTACTGGACTATGTTCCCATCCTTAGACATCACTTAGGTCACTTAGTTCTATTTTGGCTCGTAATTCTTAGAAATAACAAAAAAAAAAAAAGGAAAGATGAAAGATTTGCTTGACATGCCTGGTGTTCTCCACAGCCACTGTTTCCTGATGTGACAATGATGGATTCCAAGGCAGTCAGTGACTGGGAGACATGCCTATGTAGGAGACCAGCTTCTATATGTATCAGAGAGCAGTGTATGAGCTCTGAAGCCTGTGGAGCAGTGAGAATATTCTTTTGGAAAGTGTGGGTATGTCTGCTAGTAAGTGAAATAAACAGGAGATTAGCAGATTCCCCTTTTTGGTCCAACACCCTGGGTCGTCTCTTTAATCAACATCCATTCAGGCTAGGGTGAGAAGCAAAAAGGATCCAAACAGGTACTGGACTATGTTCCCATCCTTAGACATCACTTAGGTCACTTAGTTCTATGTTGGCTCGTAATTCTTAGAAATTTTCCTGGAAAACTGCAAAATTCGGGGCGCAATGCATTTCTCATCGGCATACTAGCTCTGATGCCACTCCCATTCTCCTGGTACCTGGAAGGTCTGTCCCTCCCTGGCAAGCATCAGGGTGACAATGGTTAATCACCAACCATTAACAGGTAATTGAAGAAGAATTCTTAACAATGAAACTAACTTACAGCAACTGGTCTGACTTGTTTTTAACTCTGCAACCTAAAAAAATAGGTAACATTTTATTCATAACAGTAAGCAGAAGTCAGAAATCCTTGCTGACCTTGCAACTGCAATAGCCCAGTGTAACTCTGCTTACCCCTGAACACAGCTCAGAAGTGTCTCCAGTGCTGTGGTCGAGGAGCATGAGGGATAAGAAAACTGGGCTCTAAGCAACCAGGTCTGGGTAAAGATGTCCCTGCTCATTGCACAGAGACTGGAACGAAATGATCTTTAAAGGCTCCTTCCAACCCAAACTACCCTCTGAGTCTATGATTAAAAAATAAAAGCACTATTTGGTGACAGGAGATGTGTTCCCACTGCACCACAGACCAAACCCTCTGTTTCTGCAAAAGAGATCTTGATCATGATCAGAGCAGGATCTTCCCTTTGCTTCATCATATATGTTACCTGTCACAGAATCACAGGCTTGAAGGTTGGAAGGGGCACAGTGGATCATCTGGTCCAACCTCACTGCTAAAGCAAGGTCATCCCACAGCACATGGCACAGGATTGTGTCCAGACAGGTCTGGAATATCACCAGTGAGGGAGACTCCACAACCTCTCTGAGCAACCTGTTCCAGTGCTCGATCACTTGCACAGTAAAGAAGTTGTTCCTCCTGTTCAGATAAAACTTCTTGTGCATCAGTTTCTACTCAGTGCCTTCTTGTTCCATTGCTTGGCACCACCAAGCAGAGCCTGACACCCTCCCTTCAGTTATTCATCGACACAGACGAGGTCCCCTCTCAGTCATCTCTTCTCAAGGCTGAACAGACCCAGCTCCCTCAGCCTTTCCTCATAAGAGAGATACTTCAGGGATATGCAAAGCCTGCAGGTACCCTTAATACCCTTAGATATTAGATAAGAGATACCCTTATCTCTTAGAGTAGAGATGCCCTTAATCACTTTTGTCACCTGTGGTTTCTCCAGCAGGTGTCAGGGTAGTTAAAGTCCCCCCGGGAACCAGGGCCTGTGACTGTGAGGCTGCTTCAAGCCGTCTATAGAAGACCTCATGCACTTTCTCCTGCTCAGGTGGCCTGTAGTGAACACCCACAACAGTGTTACCTTTACTGTAACCTATTACTGTTACTGTTACCTATTAGTCTGCCCTTTTTTCCTAACACATGAGATCTTGACTTGCTTGTTTTCCACCCAAAGGCAGAGCTCGATACATTCCAAGTGCTCTCTCACAGAGAGGGAAATTCCACCACCGCACCTTTCTCGTCTGTCTCTCCTACCCATAAATCCTGGATTGACAGAAATTCTCTCACACCATTGCTAGATCTGGAAAATGAGGAAAAAGTTTATTCCACCACCTTCAAGTTCAAATTGTTTGAAGAAAGGTCCTAAAAAGACTATTCTGGCCCCCCATATCTGACATGGCAGGTGGGATGAGTCTGTCCACATAAAAAGTCTGGCCAGAGGACGAAGTGAGGATTATATGGGGCTGCTCCCCAGCACTTGGCTGCTTCTTGGTCACACAGGCACACCATTTTTTCACATCGGTCTGTCAGGTTATCTGCAAAAGAAAATGTGAGCTGAGGATGAGAGATTCTGTATCAAAGGCAAGATACAGTTTTAGGAGGAAAAATTCCCAAAAAAAGCAGCCCTTAGAGATCAAAGGCTGTGGCAGCAGGATCAGCATGTTGTGCTGTGAGTGGATTTGACCCTCCCCTGCCCTCTCTGTCAACAGGACTGACCTTGACTGTGACAAAGGGCATCAGAAATTAGCAGCTAAATGTAGATTGGCAATGCTTATAAAAATCTGTTCAGCACACAGCACTCCCTGCTTCTAGAACTGTTAGAACTGTGAGGATTTAATTCAGTAGTCAAAGCTAAAAAGGAAAATTATTTAACCTTAGCCTGAGGTAAAAATATTCCACTGTTCCTCAGTCGGTAAATTTCCCTTCTAACTCCTCCCTCTGCAAAACAGACTGATTTTAAAAGAAATAAAAACTACTTTGAAAGAAGGAGCCTCCCAGAGGGATGTTCAGAAACCTGACGTGTCAGAGCACCCACCAGGCATCTTTCACACTTGCTGCATTAGTTGCTGATGTCTCTGATCACAGCAGAGGAGCCAACGGGGCTTTGCAGCAGGGCCAGGTACCTGATTTTGATGAGCTAGCAGCTAACAAAGTGATCAAAGTCAAACATGGAAATATACAGAATGAAAATATGTGATTGCATGACCATAAATAACATCAAAGCCACTAGCTTAGAAGGCTACATTGCAAATGACTGAGTTTGCATTAATGAACCTCATCCCACCTATAGGTGGTTTAAATGCAGTTGTTGGATTAATATTATTTTAAAGCACAGTGCCTTGCTTATTTGAGGCTGCTACCATGGGTTGTCTAACAGCCACAAAACCCTGCAGTAGGCAAAGTTTAATGTACCAGTGCACATGGGCTTCACTCCAAAACAACTGGAATAAGTATAGGAATTTTTTCAGATTTCACTGGACTTTGATGGATCAGCCCTGTATCTGAAAAATAAGAAAAGCCCTAGTTTCTTAAGCTGTTTGGAATAATCACATATTTACTGCTAAAAGTGTTTTAAGGGTCAATGAGGACTTAAGGACACATTTTTCTTAGCTACCAGTCTTGCCTGATACTCTCCTTGCCCCTTTGTTCCTTGAGCTCTTCCTATGCTGTGCCAGCAACTGTTCATCAAATGTGAGTACAAAAGTCTGGCTTTGTAACATTCATTCAAGAGGAATGATATTTTTGACCAGACCCCAGAACTAACAGCCTTTTCTATGTTCCAGATATCTATTGAATGGAATTTGCCTACAGGTGATAGCATATCTAGACTGAAGAATATGGTTTTGCCAGTTTTTTTCATTCCACGAACAAAACTACCTAATGGTAGCCAAAAGAGGAGAAATATCAAGTAAAATGAGTTTCTGCTTATTTTACATGAAAATGTCTGTATTTAGGGTACAGTGTCAGGCAACAGGCATCTAATTCCTGTTGCATTGAAATGATAGTGCAAACAGTTCTGCTTCTAATACTTCTGGACATTGTTACCCTCAGCTCAGCAAGCATGCCTGGAAATTTAATACTTCATCTGTCTTGTTTGAATGGGATCAGACATTATACCTTCACATCGCATTAAGCCCTGCCATACTGTAGCCTGGGGTAGGAAATCTGGCTTCAAAACACATTTCTATTGTTCCTCCTCACCAGGGATATCAGGGGAGTGTTGCCTGCTGAGGGCTTGTGGAGAATAGTTGATAGACATCAGGTCTTGCCTGGACATCAGTTAAGGAATCAATGAAATTTGTTTAACTCATGCTTGTTGGCTAAGTCAGAGCAACTGCATCCTGCTGCACTCCTATGTCCACTCCCATGGACTGAATGATACATCTCATATCTGCAACTTGGATTGTTCCTTCACAGCAAAGAGAAACAGGGCTTTATCGCTGTAAAATGACTAGCAGAAAATATCAGTCAGCTATGGAAATATGACGGGAGGGAGAGCAGTTGTACATTAAAGAGACACATTCCTTTGCCAGGACTTTGTATTTACTAGATTGTTCTGGAACTTGGAAAAGAGAAACTGCAGATGTGCTGTGTCCCATCCCCTATCTGCTGGCAGATCTTCAGCTGCTGGTGAGGCTGAGGACTGCACCAGTAAAATATGGTTTTCTGGTAAGGTAGAAATAGTATTTTAATGTTCTAGTTATTATGGGGATAAGTTTTACTCTCACAGTTTCTTTTCAAACTTTCAAAGTCTTCTACAATGGATTTTACAACCAGGAGCTTTCTGGAGACTTAGAAACACAAATGACAAAATCTAAGACTCAAGTCATCTGGTGTATGTCAAAACAAACTGTGCAAGACACTGACAGGCTGTGACTATGTAATTCAAACCTTCTTGACTAGGTACCAGCTGTAGAGCTGAGCACAGCCCACACTTGCTGTCTGCCTGAAGCACTCGAGAGCATTTCATTCTGCATGGTTCCAAATCCCTGCTGGAACCCCAAGACTTCAGGCTGGAGCCCCACAGCAGTGCAGGCTGACATCCTATTTAACCTTTCCTGCAGCCATCCAATAGCAGTGCTTAAGGGTAGTAAAAAAGTGGACAGTCCTGCTGGAGGGAGAGCCAGAACTGCAATGGAAAGAGCATCCCTGAAGACCCACAGCTGTAGGAAGAGGCACGCTTAATGCCACCGAGCAGAAAGTCTCCAGAGAATCATCTGCATCCCTGCCAAACTAAGATGGCTTGTGGGCTCCATGGCCCCCAGTCCTGCTCTTCAGCCTGTGTGGATCTCAGGTTACCTGGAATGGGTTGTGCTGGGGCTCCAGCTTTCCTCCCAGCTCCTGGCGAGGAACAGGGAGGGAGTTGGACAAGAATGGACATTGCCTAAAGCAGTTTTGAAACCAGTTTGGCAAACATAAACCTGCCTCTGGGGCCCCCAAAGCTCTTTGGTCAGCCTGCTGCCTGCAGAGGAGGGAGGGAAGAAGGGAGGGAGGGAAACCCAAGCAACAGGAGCCAGCCTTTCCTTACCGCACCGCACGGTGTTCTGCTCACACGCCCACTGGTAGCGCTGCACCTTGGGGTTGCAGCCTTCCTTCTCTGCTGTGTCATAGCAGCAGTCATGCCTGTGGCAGCACCTGGGGGACATAAAAAGAGAGAGTATGGGTGCCCTCCTGCACCCTGCCTGTTGGCACAGACTCCAGGACTGCTTTGCTCACACACAGCTCATGACCGCAATGTTCACCCCAGCCTGTCAGTAAATCATCTCTTGATGATGCAAGGATCTTGCCATCTCTGGGAAAGCTCACTTGTCTCAGGAGCTCATTAATGCCATATCTGCTCCCATGACCACTGTGCTTCTTCCTCTGAGCTTTTGCCCTCATGAAAGCATGTGTGGTCAAGACATGGCAATCTGGCCGAAAAGGAGCAAAAGTGTTCCTATAAATTGTGTTATTGTGGCTCACCAGCTTAGGCTTAGACCCATCTCAAAACTTGGAATTGGGATGTTTCTTGCCTTCCTCAGTATCACCAAGAAGCTTAGTCTCTTCAGTTCACCTGCCATGTGCTCCTTGGCCCATAAAGGTTCTGAGGGCAGGCTACAAATTAATCAGTCTCAATGGTGAAATTCATATGAGTTAATTTAAGAACCTTAAAAACCATCTACATCTAAGGCATTCACCTATCTTCCCTCTATGCACATCTGCACCACAGTGCAGCAGCATGTGGCTACAGTGATGAGATCGTGTCTCCGCGGCAGGGGAAACAGACAAGTCTCTTCGTTGGTTAGCACAGGAGTCCATTTTATTTCCCCCCGCCATCCCGTGCCGGGGGAGGGGGGGGCAGGAGCGGAGGGCTGAGAGCCCCAGAGGGCTGAGAGCAGAGAGAGCAAGCAGACCAGGGGCTGAGGTTTTCTCAGGTGTCCCATGGGAGGAGTCTTAATATCAGATTACAGCCTCCTTAGAACAGGAAAGCTCCACACCACAGTTCACATTTTCATTCTGCAGAGATCTAACACAGGGTGAAAAGCATCAGATTTGAAAAGTGCAGTTGTGTTTCACTGACCATAGAGGAAATGAGGATGAATAGCTCAGCTGATGACATCTGTCCTATGGACCAGTCAATGAGATCATTCTCACTGTCAATTACTTCTGAATTTATGGAAAACTTGACCTTATTCTTGTAGTTTAGGGATTCAAATTCCACCAAGAAAAGATTCAGCACTTAGAGACGTTCTCTGCTAAATAACAAAGGTTGTTTCAGCAAGGATGCAAGGTCAGAGGCTGGAGCCAGAGAGCAGTGATCTGTATTTCCAGAAGACATCCCTACAAGATCACTGTAACTCTACAGAGAAACCACTCCACTAACTGGGAAAAAATGAGACAGGCTGATTTTACATAAAAACCCTGAAGCTGCAGCAAAGCCTAAATCCATCCTCAGGGGAATGATAGATAGCAGAGCAGGCCCATCACTAGTGTCTTATATATGGGACACTGAGTGTGAAAAACGCCAATCATTTGTTTTTGAAATTTTAAACGTTTAATAGTAATAAAATTGTTATAAAAATAGTAATAGAATTAGAGTAATAAAATTTGAACAAAAAATCGAGATTAGGACAATATGGGACAATAAAAACAAAGTACGGACGTCCGCGTACTTTTTTCTGGGCAACACAAGCCCAAAAAAGGACACCCGTTAACAGAGTATTAACCCTTAAAAACAATCGCCTGTTGCATATTCATACACCTCATACATGATGCATAAATTCCATTCAAACACAGGATTCTGTCTGGTCACTGTCAACTTCTTCCTCTTAATCCTCATGCCGTCTTCCTGTCTGAGCGAGGTGGGAAGAAGTTCGTTTTCTGCTGATAAGGGAGCAATAAATTCCCTTTCTCTGAAAGATTTAGGTGTGAGTGTGAAAAACGCCAATCATTTGTTTTTGAAATTTTAAACGTTTAATAGTAATAAAATTGTTATAAAAATAGTAATAGAATTAGAGTAATAAAATTTTAACAATCGAGATTAGGACAATATGGGACAATAAAAACAAAGTACGGACGTTCGGGTACTTTTTTCTGGGCAACAGCAAGCCCGAAAAAGGACACCCGTTAACAGAGTATTAACCCTTAAAAACAATCGCCTGTTCCATATTCATGCACGATGCATAAATTCCATACAAACACAGGATTCTGTCTGGTCACTGTCAACTTCTTCCTTTTAATCCTCATGCCGTCTTCCTGTCTGAGCGAGGTGGGAAGAAGTTCGTTTTCTGCTGATAAGGGAGCAATAAATTCCCTTTCTCTGAAAGATTTAGGTGTCCTGTGGCTGCTATCTGGTGCGAGTCCTTTCTTAAACAAATATCTTACATAGCATAGTTTCTATTTTAACATTATGTTATAACCTAAAACTATATTTAATACACTACTTAAGAAAATTAAAATAGCATAACTTTCTAACATAATACAATATTCATTTTAATACTTGTGAAAAGCCAATCGTAAAATACACATTTTTCACACTGAGCACCAGAGGCTGTGATGGAGGGGAGTGCCAGCTATAGAAACCAAAGATTTGTGAGGTCTAGGGAGTGAGTCAGTAGCCAAACTGGTAAAGTTGGTGTCAGTGATGGGGAAGTATGGGGAAGAAAAACAATGTGTAGATACACGAGCAAAGGGAGGTGTTAGGACCCTCTGTGCCAAGGAAAAGAAATTGCTCTTTATGAAGAGCCAGAGGGAACAAAGAGAGAGGTAGGAGAATTTTAAAAGTTTAATAGTAATAAAATGGTTATAAAAATAGTAATATAATTAGAGTAATAAAATTTGAACAAAAAATCGAGATTAGGACAATATGGGACAATAAAAACAAAGTACGGACGTCCGCGTACTTTTTTCTGGGCAACACAAGCCCAAAAAAGGACACCCGTTAACAGAGTATTAACCCTTAAAAACAATCGCCTGTTCCATATTCATGCACGATGCATAAATTCCATTCAAACACAGGATTCTGTCTGGTCACTGTCAACTTCTTCCTTTTAATCCTCATGCCGTCTTCCTGTCTGAGCGAGGTCGGGTACTTTTTTCTGGGCAACAGCAAGCCCGAAAAAGGACACCCGTTAACAGAGTATTAACCCTTAAAAACAATCGCCTGTTGCATATTCATACACCTCATACATGATGCATAAATTCCATTCAAACACAGGATTCTGTCTGGTCACTGTCAACTTCTTCCTCTTAATCCTCATGCCGTCTTCCTGTCTGAGCGAGGTGGGAAGAAGTTCGTTTTCTGCTGATAAGGGAGCAATAAATTCCCTTTCTCTGAAAGATTTAGGTGTCCTGTGGCTTCTATCTGGTGCGAGTCCTTTCTTAAACAAATATCTTACATAGCATAGTTTCTATTTTAACATTATGTTATAACCTAAAACTATATTTAATACACTACTTAAGAAAATTAAAATAGCATAACTTTCTAACATAATACAATATTCATTTTAATACTTGTGAAAAGCCAATCGTAAAATACACATTTTTCACACTGAGCACCAGAGGCTGTGATGGAGGGGAGTGCCAGCTATAGAAACCAAAGATTTGTGAGGTCTAGGGAGTGAGTCAGTAGCCAAACTGGTAAAGTTGGTGTCAGTGATGGGGAAGTATGGGGAAGAAAAACAATGTGTAGATACACGAGCAAAGGGAGGTGTTAGGACCCTCTGTGCCAAGGAAAAGAAATTGCTCTTTATGAAGAGCCAGAGGGAACAAAGAGAGAGGTAGGAGAAATGAGGACAGATAGTGTAGGGGGCAAAAGATGTTCTCTGAATCAGGCAAGGACAAGCAAATGAGCACTGAATTTGCACAAGCAAATGATGTTCTAGCTAGGTGTGAGAACTCGCTGCTCATTATCTGGCTTGGCAAAGCCAGGGGAAGCTGCATAAACTCTGCAGAACCACAGGATTTGGGGCACAATTCTGCTTCCCCTTACAGCAGTTCCTCCTGATGATCCCCACAGCTGCAGCAAGGTGACAGATAGCTTATTCCAACACAAAGCAAGAATTTTACAGACATCTGAAAGAACTGTCAAGGAATGAAGACTAAGGAATGCTGTTGTTGTCCTTTGCCACCTTCAGATGGTCCCCTCCCGTCTGGAAATGCCCTTTGCTGCACCTGGGACAGAGTGGTGCTAAGCTTTTAATGACCTCCTAACGTGGGTTTGCACCAACACAAACAGAGGCAGCCAACGCCGTGGCACAGCACTGGTCATCAGCGATGGCAAACAAACACTGCTGTCACCTGGGTAGTCAACAACCTGCTCATCACGGCTGAGCTACGAGACAGCCCTAAAGGCTACAGACAGCTCCGGCTAGTCCGCAGCGATCAGCTGGCCAGACCCCCTGCTGTTGGGCAAATGCCAATAAGGTAAGAATTTGTCACATCAACGGCATCCTCATTGCTGTGTGGCTTTTCCTTTTGCTTTAACCTAGCGAGAGAGGAGAAATCTTACTCTTCCCAACGAGTTGGCCAGGATTTAACAGTTGGATGCAATGATCTTAGATATCTTTTCTAGCCTTAACGATCCTGTGACAGATGAGTCATAGATGCACCCTGCCTTTCATGGTGTTTTTCAGGGAAGTGCTGAGCACCCCTAGCTTCTACTTTACAACATAGGTGCTGCAGCAATCCAGGGGAACAGAAAGGAGAAACAAATCGAATGCCTCTATGTAGAAGAAATGTCATTATGCCTTGTAGTGATGGAACAGTGAGAGTGGAACAAAAGGGAAAAGGTAATTACTTACAACACCACATCAAAGTCAGTATGTGGAATAAGCCTTATAAAAGGATTACCCACTCAATGGCTTTTTTTTCTTTTTCACATAAAAGAGGGGTGCTTAGAAGCACTCTAGCCCTGTCTAGACAGATTGACTGTATTACACACGAGAAAATTACTCCTTTTGTAAGGGTCTCTGTAACAAACCTGGAAGGTCAAGGAGGTGAATAATTTTCAAACAGTATTTGTCACTCACAGCCAGTAGTTTTGCCACTTTCTTTTTTAGAATGGCAAATATGGAAAATAATAAGGTCACTTTGACAGGTGTGGGGTATTCAACCACACTGATCATTGCAGTAGTTCTTAGTAACAGATATCAGTATTTCTCTAGCAAACAGAAGATTGAATTTTTTAGGCCTAAATCTAGTGTGGCATTGCTGATTTTTCCTAGCTAAGAACCTAAATAAAACTTTTAAGTTTTTCTACAGCAGCCAAGCATTGCAGCTAAGGAATAATAATGAACGTACTTAAAGGATCAAGCTTCCCTTTTACAAACTATCTGATATTTTGAGGTATTTTCACTTGCAAAGTCTCATTTTCTGCCTTTAGGATAAAATGCTAAAATACTCCGTGCAATTTAAACAACAGCAGAAACACTGGTTGCTGATCATGTGGCCATATTTTTACTCTCTCTTTTTCAGGAGTGATGACTACTTGCATCTCCCAGGATTGCACAAATTTGGATGTCACTCAGCCTCTATGGAAAACAGCTGCTCAGCCCTTCAATAAAAGCAGTGCTCCAAATTAGTGAAGTCATGTTTTACTTTCAAGGCTTTATTATGAAATTTGTTAAAGGATAACAAAAATAATTAAACACCTTACATATGCTGCTGTAGATAAGCACTGTGATAAGCAGGTCAAGAGATATTATTGTAGTTACTCATTATTTGTGAGGCCCATATTGACTGTTTCATAGATGACATATTTCACAGACAAATAAAGGGATATGATGAGAGGGCTTTGGGAGTGAAACATCTCGCTGCATTAATGAAGACAGCTCCATTAGTCTTAAGGGACAGACAACTTCTCATTCATGCCCACAGAAATCTTTAACTTTGACATCTTTTCTTCCTTCACTCCCCTCCTCCCCCCGTCCCTTTTTTCTGTCACTCTAATTCAGCAAACTCTGGTTTTGTAGCAACCTGCAATGTCTCCAGCAGCAAGGTATTCTGGAAAGCTCAGTTTCCTTCTCAGTGAGCTGCAGACTACCTTCACCCCCGCTAAAAGCAGAGCTTGCTAACTAGTAGCACCTGGTCTGTTGACTGTAGATAGCCTTGTGTGCTTTGATATTTCAAACCTGGCAAGATTGCAAATATCAGGCTCAGAGCAACAAGAGTCCACTATCCTCAGTTTTACTCTCATTTACTCTCTTTATGCTCATTGCACAGTACAGGAAAGAAGCCTTTGCATGCATTACCTCCAACACTTGTTGGGAATGACAAGGCAAACATCTTCCCCACTAACAAAGAAAAGGGGAAATAACACCATGCTCTCCCTTATTGTCCTGCCTTGATTCAGTGGGAACTAACAGTCAATGAAGGCAACAGGTTTGATTACTCCTTGCAACTATACGGATTTCTTCAAGAAGACAAACAGTAATATTTGCATAACTGCCATTTTAAGGACCTGGGTGAAATAACCCTCCCTATACTTTGGATTACTCTCCTTTTGTCAGGCAGGGTGTGCTATCTATGAAAAAACAAACAGCTATTTTAAAAAATTACATCCTGGTTTCTCTTTTGCCCTCTACCCCACATATTACAAAGTTCTAAGAGCTTTGTTGTCATCCAGAAGGAGGTTAAGCCCTCCTTCAAATCCCAACTGATACATAGGTAATCACTCCCAAATCCCCAGTATGTTGATATATACTAAGTTCCCTGCCCACAAGGCAGCAAATGAATCAGTGGAGTCACAGTAGCACAAACAGAGACAAGCAGGGAGATCTGCACTTCTTCTGGACACATAGCTGAGGTTTCTCTTACCAGTCTGTTTTATCTTTAGGCCAACCTCGTCCTCCCAGTCCACAGTAGCACCCATAGCCAATATATGCCAAGGGAGACCGTCCTGTGCCACACGTTATGGCTCCAGCCAGTTCAATGATTCCTCGAGTGTGCAGTGAATGGGACTTTCCCAGAGCACCTTTCCAAACTGCAAAGACAGGACATGGTTACACACAAGGATTAAACAGGGCTGCTACTGGTTTTCCTGCAGTCCTTAAAGGGAGATGGTTTTGATTTTGACTGGTTGGCTGGCTGCAGCCCTGACCATCTAACTAGTCATGACATTCAGCTGGCCAAGAGTACTCTGCAGGGAGCTTTCCCTGTATCTGGGATAATCAAAAAGTGCTTGCAGAAATGCCCAAGCATGCTATTTCTTCCACAGGAGCTCAATTCAAGCAGGACTTTCTAGTTCTGGTGTACTAGTGTGTGATTGCAGCTGTGTTGCACCCAGGAGCAGTGTGTGTGGTCTTGCTCACCATAGAGTCCAAGCTATTAAGCTCTGCAGGGTCTGTGCCAGCACCATGGAGGGCCAGCCAGGCTTCAATGTACTCCAGAGCTCCCAAACCTGGGACACTTTTCCAGCTATGCTATGGTCCTGACTAGGACATGAAGCAGCAGAAAGAAATGAAGTTTCTATGTTGCTCAAGATTTCTTACGATATCCAAGTCTCCTTATTATTCAGGATCTTTTAACCCATTTTCCAGGTGGCAAAACATATTGATAGTCCTACTAATCTGCATAGAGAGACAGCTACATGCTCTTGAGCCTGTAGAGTACGTGCTTTATCAAGGACAAAGTGCCTCCATTAGCCAAGATATGTGTATAGCTGCTTTCTCTTGAGACTATGGAAGTGCTGGCAACACTTGCGTCTGCTTCTGTTATTATGTTCCACCTAAGTCGTAACAGGTGGACAGCACTAATTTGGGGAAAAAAGAAGAAAGAAGCTTTGTGTCAGCTGGAGCGTGTGGATGGCCACTGAAACCAGTCTGGAGATTTTTGACTTACAAGTCTTTCAGTCCCATGATTTTGCATGTTAATTTGGAACTTTTTAGAAGCCACAGGCTCATTCTTGCAGTAACTGTTGTGGAAACCAAGAGTACCCTGCCCATAATACTCAAATCACTGTGATGCTCAGTAGCAAACGTTGCTGCTTATCATGAGGTAGTGACAAGTAGGAGCAATTTGTGCCTGGATTTACTGTGAAGGACCAAATGCACTTTGCACTGCTCTATCAGTAGGATAAAAATCCTGAGCCCGAAAGCCTGACCCATCTGCTCATCCCACCCATGCACAGGCGCTCCAAAATCAAACGGGGGCTTTCCAGCATGCTTGGATGGAGAGGGGGGTGACTCCTGGGAGCTGGCAACTGGCCACTTGATGTTGCTTTGCCACCTGCTTCTGGCTATTGCAGCAGGCTTGACCTCTTCAAAGTGTTCTGCAAACACGGGCTAATTAATCCCCTAAACCACCCAAGGACTCAATACTATTATTAAAACAGTTGCTTTCCTTTTAAAACCTAGCCTCTAATCCCCCTGCTTGGGCCTCTTCCCGCATCGCCTGGGCTACCTTGCCCTCCGAGCCCAATCCAAATGCCAGTGAAGACAAGGACGGTCTCTCCCCATGAAGGACAAGGCAGGGCTTTGCTCCCTCTCCCTGCCTGACCTCCCAGCAGGAGTGGGTGCCACCATTTTCACCCCAGGGATCCACACCTCAGGCCCTCACAGCACAGCCTCAGTCTGCTTCCTGGGGCATTCCTCGGCGATTAAATGCACATTCCTGAAAAAGTAAGCGGCTGCTCACCTAAACACTACTTGAGTGTTCAGGTTTCGTGCTAAAAACACATTGGATGGGTTTTATTGAGAACTAAAGAGACCACTTATTTTCCTTGTCTAAACAGCAAGGCTCCGGAGTTAGAAGGGGGCTTAGCTCTCAGGGGAAATCCCAAGTAGTGAGCTGCTTTGGATTTGGGGGTATAAATCAACCTTTTTCAACCTGTTGCAGTTTGCAGACCCTGAAAATATTCCAGTGGAGACAAAAACTTCTTTGTAGGAATCCCAGCCTTCTGACAAACGGCTTGAATTTTTTTTTAGCTGTCTTTCACTGGCCTCTTAAGCCAGGACTGCTGGGCTTGGCGTGTTGGCCACTGGCTGAAAATGGTTGAGGCTGCTGTAAAGTAACTGTACCTCACCCAGAAGAAGAAAGGCCATTCTTTTGGAGATATCGCTGGAGATCAAGGAACTGTAATTACAGTGCAGAGTTGCTATGAAAGTGGAGAGAATGCCCCAAAGGAAACTCAGTCCAAAAGACTCAATTAGTGTGCTTAGGGCTGTATTTTCTGCAAGAGGCATCCAGGCAGCCTCTGATGTTCCTGTTCTTTGAAAGCTGTCTGGGTTTTGAGCCAGCAGTGCGCTGCTGCAGCTGAGAGGTCAGCCCCAGCAAGTACATTTTTAATATTCAGGTGCACATATAATAACTTGACCAAGAACTGAAATTGCTTTCTCTGTGTTAGGCAGCCAAGCCCACACAGCCAGGAAAGCCTTGAAAAAGTCTGAGACTCCACAGCAGCCTGCTCCTAGCCAAATGTCCCGTTAGCAGCATGTCCAATAATTAGTTAAACTACTAATGGACCACCTTAGAGAAAAACATACCTGCAGAGAGGTGAGCAGAGGTGAATCTGAGAACTTAGCACTATTTCCTGCTTAAACTGGCAGGCTTTGCTGTTAACGAAGGCAGGGGGCTGTTTTTTTTTTCTTTAAACTCTACTGCAGGTATAACCTCAGAAATGCCAGTTTAGTGTTTTGTTGCCTTTGTCTGTAGGGGCTTTATGTTAGCAGCCATTTATGGCTTTTATAAACAGAATTTTAAAAAATTATTTTAAATTCAGATGCGTTGAAAACTGCTCACTCCGGTATAAAAAGAAGGTATTTCTATGAAACACAGACACTAAAAACTCTGTAGCAGAAATCTATTAAAGAAAAAAGCCTATGTTTATACAGTTTATGCAAACCATAGCTGGGGCTGGGAAGTGAGGCAGGCAGGCAGCTCACTTACACAGTCCCCTCACTGTAAAGTTGAGGATTGTCTAGTGACACTTTTTTTCCCTCACTTGGCCACATCATACAGAAGTCCTGGCACAAAGCACGCAAAACTGATGGCAGGCAGGGCAGAGGGACCGAGGGCTGGTACTCACCTGCCTGAAGCAGCACCAGAACCAGCAGCAGGCGGGGGCCCATGGGCAGATCGCTCCCACACTCGGGTACTTCGGGGATCAGCTGCCGGCACTCCGGCCGTGCCTCGCCGGGCTGCCAAGTAAGCCGAGGTGTGGTTGTGCTAAACAACCCTGCCGGGCTGCTGCCCCAGGCTTTATATACACATGGCTCCGCGCCCGTCTGAAGTGGAACACCCTCTCCTGCGATGCCCCCGAGCCCCAGCGCGGTCCGGTCCGGCCCCGCAGGCTCCTCGCTGCGGGAGGAGAGGGCGAGGGCTGGCTCTGTTTGCCCAGCATCGCCTTTGGGAGGGAGGGGCTGCTGCAAGGGCATTAGGCTGGTAGGCTCTGGGACAGCCCAAGACCCAGGCACTAAGCCGGGCTCCTTCTTTAAGCTGTTTGCTTACAGACCCTGGTTAACCTCTGAGAAGCTGCGGCAAAGTGAAGCCTTCAGCCGGGCTTTCTGTGGCTTGGGCTCGCTGCTGTGGCATTCCCCTTGGCAAGGACTTTCTCCTTTTATAGATCACTTCCCAGGGTATTTTTTTTATAAATTATTTTATTTTAAGACTGATTATTTTCATGTTTAAAAAAGAAAAGACAAAACTATAAAAATCCAACAGAAAGAATACTGTTAAATGCAAGTACCTAATTATAAACTGACCAAAAGAGCTAATTCGGCCCCACTCTGAGGATAAATACCCTCTTGGCCTGTTGCTGCACCTAACTAACACCAATAGATTTCTTGACACATACTGAGACCAGCAGCTGGATCCAGCCCGCTGGTCACAGCAGGCAGCCAAATCCAGAGGTGGCCTCCCTGTCACACAGCCTCTGCCTGTATGAGGTCACAGGTAATGTGGGGCAGGAGGAATGGCCACAGTTATTTTGTCTTGGGGCTTGAAGCTTTAAAACTCCTGCCTTCCTTGGTACAGCAATCACTTGACTTGTTGGGGTCTGAGCATCTGCCCCTTCCCTGGTGTGGGCATGGTGGGCAGGGTGAGCTGCTCTGCTGGAGTGGAAGAGGAGGGGAAAGGGGCTGCTTGCCCCTTCTTGGGCACAGCCCAGGACTATCATAGCAGCACACCTTGCCTGAGTTCCCCATGCTAAAGCTGTGCTTCCCTTCTAAATGGCATAGGATTAAATATTTGCTTGCTACACATTGGTAGTCGAATCAAAGGTCATCAGCAAGTTGTATATGTGGCTCCCTTCTGCTGAGGCCTGCCCCAGTGCAGCTGCTGTCACTCTTTGCCAAGAAAGTTTTCAACATACAGTACATCCTGGGAGATGCCCTGTGATACAAGGCAAACGAGACAGCAGGACTGAGTAAATCTCATTACAGTTACCAGCCTGAAATTTCCTGTCCACCACCACCCCAGTGATGGGCCATGTGCTGGCAGTAGGACAGGAGGGAGGACAACTTGAGCACAACACTCACCCAGCTGCTCCCTGCCCTGCACTACCTCAGAGGAGCTCAGGAGAAGCTGCAAAGCTTCTGCCCTTGGAAACCCCCTTCAGTAATTATTCATTTATTCAAGTCATAATGCCAAATCACATAGAATCATAGAATGGTTTGGGTTGGGAAGGACCTTAAAAATCGTTTTAAACCCCTGCAATGGGCAGGGACAACTTCTACTCAAACAAGTTTCTTCAAGTGACATCCAGTCTCACCTTAAATGCTTCCATGAATGGGGCATCCACATCTCTGAGCAAACCTGTCCCAGTGCCTCCGTGCCCTCACAGTAAAGGATTTCTTCCTAATATCTAATCCAAACCTACTCTTTTTCATTTAAAAGCCATTCCCCCTTGTCCTGTCACTACAAGCCCTTATAAAAGTCCCTTTCCAGTTCTCTTGTAGTCCCATTTAGGTACTGGAAGGTTGCTATAAGATCTCCCAGGAGCCTTTTTTGCCCCTGATGAATAACCCCAGCACTCTGTCTTCATAGGAGGGAGGGGTGCTCCTGCCCTCAGATCATCTTCATGGCCCTGCCCTGGCCTTGCTCCAGCAGGCTCACATCCTTCTTGTGCTGGATGCAATACCTCATGTGGGGTCCCACCAAATTGGAGCAGAGGGGGAGAATCACCTGCCTCGCCCTGCTGGCCACACTACTTTGGATGCAGCCCAGGATGCAGTTGGCATTCAGGGCTGTGAGTACACACTGCCAGGTCATGTTGAGCTTCTTGTCCACCAATGGCCCCTGGTCCTTCCCAGGGCTCCTCCTGATCCATTCCCAACCCAGCCCGAGTTTGTGCTCATGGCTGCAATGTGTGTGAGCTGTTGCTGGCAAACGTTTGACCTTAAAAATGTGAGTTTGCATGAAGGAGGATGCTGTAGGACAGATGTGCTGTGATCTAAGGCTCTATGGACACAGGGCCTGTGAGAAGTGCAACAAGAAGGCAGGCTTTGAAACACCATGTGGGGTCAGCTGAGCTACACCCTGTTAGAGCAAACCCCACCCCTGAGAGGTACCTGGCTGGCCCAGTTCTTAACTGGGGACCAAGAGGGAGTTGTGAGGAACCTATGCTTTACAGGATTCCTAGGGTCCCTAAGTCTGGAGAAACTGTCACCAGAAGTATCTATTCTGATTTGGACTTATCAGAATAATTTGGATTTACAAAGATTAATTTTTCTTCCAAAGCCTTACTGATTTATAAACCTGATCAAAAAAGACTTTATAAAATTCCGATCACAAATTAATTCTGTTCTTCCTATTCTCACAGCACCCCAAATAAGAGATTAGTTTTTTGCCTTCCATTCGGCATCAAATACAAAATAAAGAAATACAGACTCCTGTCATAGCCAAATGCATCTTGAATTTTGGAAGAAGACTTCTTCAGGGTATTAGGAAGCGATGCCCAAATTCAACCTTAAAATGCAAAGCAGAGTTAGTATATCATATCCTCATGGTTGTTTCACACCCCTGACTGGTCAAGTTTGTTAATCTGTGCAGGTACTGATTACTGTTGCCTAAATTAATCAGCATATTTATTAAATAGCATTAAATGATAATCATGTTCTTACTATGTTACAACATAGGGCTATTTCTAGTACTGTTTAGGGAAATCAAATTAATTCTCCAATCCCATCTGTTCATGTGAATTTTGCATGTTACCTGTTTGAGCTCCACTCTCACTAGTGGCAAAAGGCAGCACATGACTGCTGGATGTCATCTCATCAAACTCAGACTCATACTACTGTCTGTCCCAAACTGCAAGCAAAATAAACTTGCTTTGAGCCTCAGGTCACTTGTGTGGGGCAATGATCTGTTCTGCTGGGAGGCTGTTTTTTCAGATAAACTAGCTCTGCTGAAAACAGTTTCCTTGCTGTGTACCACCAAACCAGCTGGCCCTCAGGGGTGATGGCACTGCATACTCTTGGGCTTGTTGTTGAAAGCCAGTATTTGGGAAAAGTCTTCAGCTCAAGGGGAGAAGAAATTTGTGATAAATCCACAGTATTATACAAGGCTTACCCAATGAAGTTCAAGATGTCAGATCTTCTTGTAGAAGGTGGGCTGTCCTCCATCCCCTAGAGGTTGTGCTTCCTCAAATGAAATACCCAGTCACCACTGTGGATGTTGCCACCAATCTCAAGAGGAGATCTCTGTTCAGCACCTGCAGAATCAATGGTGCTTTTGCTGTCCAGGCCAAAGGGTTTTCCTGTGGGAGGCAGAGGAAGCTTTCTTGCAATACCATGAATATTAGAGAGATTCCCTGAAGGATCTGCCCCTCCAAAGACCCAGAGACTGGAGACTGAAGGATACAGAATGACTGTTTGGGTAGTCAAAATTAGAAGAGAAAATCAGTTCTAAAGAGAAGCACACTCCACATTACCTGTCTGGAGGAAGAAAAGTAAATCTAAGACTGCCTCATGACTTCTGGTGACATAAGCAGTTACAGAGTAATATATAGTAATACACAGTAATACGATAAGTAAACATTCTTGCTTAATATTGTCTTGGATGGAAGGTCAGCACATATTTTAGTGCTGATAAAGCCCATTCAGTCTTTATTTAGGAAAGACATTATTATTATTATTATTACTATTATTATTATTTCCAGTTTCTAAGTCAGCCCCAAAACAAGTTCTAAAAGTGCCTCCTGGTTTGAGGGTGTCCAGTATGCATGGCCTTGATTTTCACTGCTGCTCTGTGCTGGTCTCCTCTTGATGGTGGCATTTCTGAATAGTGAAGCTAAATGGTTCCAGCCTGCAGCACCCTCTTAAAGTCAGTGCCTGCTTTTGTCTATAATCACACATTCCCCTTAGGTGATAAAGGTGAAAGGCCACCAAGATTTTACTGTCACAGTTTTCTCCCAGCAGTCTCAGAAGGCACTGTCTCCTAAGCTGACTGGGGGGGAACCTTCCCCTCTGAAATAATTTCTACATTTGATGTTCCCCTTTCACACAGTTTCTTGCACTCCTCCCATGAAGGAGTGGACCTCATGGTATAACCTACTGAAGTGGAGGGCAGGCGGAGCTGATGGGAGTCAGGAAATGACAGGGAGTTGAAGCAGGAGAGTGCTGAGGGAGCAGCAGCTTCTTCTTTATCAGTAGTGCTAAATGTGAGGCAAACACTGTGGGCTGTGTGCTAAAGAGCTACACTAACCCAGCAGGCTGCCTTGCCCCCTTCACAGCTGCCTCCATCCAGCCCTCCTGAGGATCTGTAAGCACACAAGGTCCATTCATTTCATACAGAACACAGAGCTGCATCCCTTCTCATGTTCCTTCCACAAGCCATGGAGAGAGGAGGTGCAATCCACAGAAGAGAGATGGGGTGCAGGTGTCCCATTGTTGTGCAGTCCCTGCAGGTGGTGACAGCCCCAGCAGCCTTCTTCTGTTATTACTGGGAACATCAAGACTTTCCCAGCCTTTTTCTCCCAAGTGTTAGTGACATTCTTATGCTGAGGCCTTTGGAAGCACCCACTTCCTTGTTCATTCTGCTCTTTTGCTGTAGAGCAGCAGCTGAGAGACACCTGAGAGACAGCCTCGCTCAGGAACAGAGAGGTTCTTGTATCCTCCAGGAATTGTTGGCATTTGGTGGAACTCACATAACCCACTGCAACTGTCAGGGCAAGGGGGCCACGACTCCAAAAAAGTTTTCAAGACTGCAGTCAATGTCCCTTGGCCATTGACAGTCAGAAATCAGAAACACAGCATGCCCTGGCAGTGTGGAACCTGCTGCCATCACCACCTGGGGACACTGCTGTGGATACAAACCAGGGACAAGTGCATCTCCTTGGAACCGCATTGAGCATTGCCTGTAGTAAAAGCCAGGAATACATGATCAGCTGAGCACCCTGAGACAGCTGGCTTTCAATTTAGAGCCCTGGTGACATTTCCCACTTAAAAGATAAAGTAAATGGGTACAAGTTGAATAAAAGTGTCTTCTTTCAATACCGACACCCCCTCAAGCTGCTTTAGCGTGTGAGATCCACCAAGAGGTTTGGCTGCTTCATCCAACAGGAGACCAGGGAACACCCACACACACGGAGATGAACATACAGTCTGGTCTCCAAAACAAGTTCCTGGAATGCCTCTAAGTTCCCTGAAAAAGAATGACTAACATAAATGTTTTTGCTCATTTAACAGGAACCCCTGTTACAGACAAAGCTGAAAGACCCATGACACGAATTCATACCAATGACACCAAGATTCATGATACTAATCCAGACTCAAAAGCCCATTAAAATACTTGGTTTGATGTGTCAATGTTTTGAAGTCTTGTTTAAATTCATGGGCAGTTCTCAACAGAGCAAAATGGTATTTTTTTTTCTTTTCTGGTTGTAAAGTTAATGTAAACAGAGGTGTGTTCAAAGATCCTCCTGGGAGACAGAGGAAGGGATGGCCTGAGTGGGGAAGGTGTAATACCAATCAGCATATAAAATTCTTATTTCACCTTTGCAAGTACATTTCAACCCTGACAACCCTAGACCACTATTCTCACTCAGCTTTGCCAATATATTTCTGTGCTTCCTATCTAAGTAGTCTGGTATGCACTGTCTGTTTTAGTTTCTCATTTGCTCACTGCTCAGGCTTCATTTTCATTTTTTTCAATTGCTAAAAGTTTTCCTGCTTCTACACTTGCCATATCATCTCTCTCCTTCTGTTTTTTGTTCCAACCTACCACTTCTACCTTCAATGTCATAAATAGCTTGGAGACTCAGTTTGCTAACCGTCTCCACCCTTAGGTAGCAAGAGACACAGAGAAGTCATTTTTTACTTTTTTTACTGAAGGCATCCATTCATAACAGCAGCTGGTCCTGTTTAAATCAGGGAGCACTTGAGAGCTCTGGGTCTTCCACTTTTAAGAGGCAGGGCAATTAGAGACTTCCTGAAGAAAAGAGGATGTATGTCACACTACCTTTGCTCATTATTAGGATGCATCAAGTGTACAGACTAATGGCTCCTGTATTTGATATCTCAGTATATAAAGAGTAAGTCAATAATGGGCTAAATTTTAGGTGGTGTTGCTACTTCTACAGGAAATATGAAATCTTCCCCTGAAGATACTACTATGATGGTTTGCTATCAGATTTCCTGTAGCCCTTCTGAAGGCTGGCCATGAGCTCAAGGTTACTGCTACAGACTTACTAGAAGAAACACTGTTTAGCAAAGGTTTAGCTGCTCTCTTTTCTTGACAACAACCAATGCTGCATATTGCAAATAAAACCATAACAGCAAGCTTTTACACATTCCTGGAATCCCTCTGCAATTCATTGGATCAGGATTTTGTTAACCTACACGGAGACACACAATTAAGCTTATATTGGTTAAAGTACCCTAGAAACTCCTCTTCACTACTTCCACAATGACAGTCTGAATTTTAAATCCCAAGTTCAAACACTGTACTTCACACAGTGGATTCCTTCCACAGGTCCTTCAAAACTTCTCTCTTTCTATAGATATGTACACATCTTCACCAACATTCTATTGACTACTGCTACCTTGTTTTGCTACGTGACTTACCACCTCTGATGTTTCAGAAATTGTTGTTTTCTGAGTTCCATGTTGGGTATATTAAAAGGGTTTTGGGGAAAAAAAAAGATAAGGAAAAAAGCATCAGGAGAGTGAAAAGAGCTCCACCCTTCAGGAAGAAGAGAGGAGATGGCTCTGTGATTTGTTCTGCTGGTACACAATGCTCTGGGCTGGTCACTATGGTCACCCAGTAGGTTTGTGGGTTTTTCCTGTCTGGCCAGCCCCTACACGAGGGCATGCTGCCTGTATTACATCTTCTCTTCAGGCTTTGTCCTTGTAGCAGGTAAATTACCACATTTGCAGTCCCAGTGCCAGGCCTCTCCTCCCTTACATGACAAAGGTTTATTGGATCAAAGTCAGCACCTTTGACCAGGTTTGGTCCTGGGCACAAGAAGGCTGGATGCTGCTGTGGTCCGAATGCTGAAGAACTTAGTGCCTTGAGACACAGCAAGGAACTGCCAACACAGGAAGTCCCCAGCCCCATCAATTCTCAGTCAAGTTGCCTCTTTTATATTCAGCAAGTAATTTAGGTGAGGCATTTTGATTATGACTTCACGTAGCCTTTTGCTTACAGCTATAGGACATTTTCAATCTATACCTTGCTCTCCTGCCTGTATCTCATACCAGCCATAGTACATACAGAAAATTTAAGACTGCACTGAAGGACACAGTGTATTTATATTTTTAAGTGCTAATGTATTATTAGAATGCTGTTGGTTGTGAGGTGGTGGAATGAGATTACAAGCTGTGCCTGATTAAATGTCTTATCACTTCATGGATGCCAGTCATCACTTGGGAGTTCAGGAGTTCACCCAGTTCCCAGCACACCAAGAAACTGCCTTCAATAAGAATATTTGAATAGTTAGCAGAAAAAAGATCTGCAATGATAAATTGGGTAAGCTGAGGTAGGGTGTGTGGCCTTTTACGCTGGACAGCAAAGAGTAGGTCAGCTCCAGATTAGCCATTTTAACTAGGGCTATGTTCTACTTCAGTGCATTTTCTCACAGTCTAGATGCTCACCCTTCCCACTTTGCTCTAATGTATGTTTGGAACTTGTGTATTTTGTCTCTTTTTGCATCTTGTTCCTATCCATGCATATCCCCCTGGACATCAAGTCCCTGATCTCTATCACTGTCATATTTGCACAGTAAGCAGCATCTCTCTCTGCCTGAAGGCATTCTTGTCATTCTGAATAGCTCAGATATGTGTTGCAATCAGCTCCTGATTTTTTTGGCGTAAGACTTGTTGAAGATTTCAGTATCTTCACAAGCAAAGCTATACTGGATACTTAATCCATTTGGGATCTATGAGAAGATGAAGCTTCTCTTTCCTCTCTTTCCTCCAGGCAGAAGAATGAGTGTGAACACTGGTAAAGCTTGTGCCACTTTGCCTACTCAGAGTTTCTCTCTTGCTTCTGCCTGGAAATTAGCTGAGGGGCAACTCCATCTGTTGGATTGAGGATACAGGTATTTTTGGTTCTCAAACTCCTCTGCTGGGCAAGCAGTGTATTACAATATGACAAGAGCTCCAAACATACGCTGTTTTCTGGGGACTTTCTGCCTATCACTCCAACCTGTCAAGGTCTCTACAGCCCTCTGGAGTATTGGCCACTCCTCCCAGCTTTGTGTCATCAGTGAATTTGCTGAGGAGGCCTCTGCCCTTTCCCCCAAGTCGTTGATGGAGAAGTTAAAAAATAGTAGGTCCAGTATGAGGGACGACACCACTAGTGATCTCCAATTAGACCCCGTGCCACTGATTACGACTCTCTGGGATCTGCTGTTCATTCATTTCAAACCACCTCACTATGCCTCATCCAGTCCACAATTTCCTGAGTTTGAATATGAGGATGATGCGAGAGACAGTGTCAAAAGCCTTGCTGAAGTCAAGGTGGACAATATCCACTCCTCCCCCCTCATCCACCCAGGTGATTGCTTCATTGTGAAACACAATCAGGTTTGTGAAGAATCATTTACCTTTAGTGAATCCATGCTGACTACTCCTGATCTTCTCATCAACGTGAATAGAGATGTCTCCTTCAGAGTGAGGTGCTCCATTACCTTGCCAGGGATCGAGGCACTGATCAGGTAGTTCCTCAGCTTTATGTACTTCAGTACAAGGATTCTGTCTGTTTGCCAATGTCTTCTATTACTTTAGAAATAGGTTATCATAGGTTTTTTTCCTTCAAACAGAATACCATCAAGTTCTGCTGGACTGAGTGACACAAGCAGTCCAATTCTTGAAGGAACTTATCCAGAAGATGTTATTTGTTTTGTTTCCAAAACATTGAATTTTTCTGCAGTTTTGCTAGAGAAAAGCCAAAATCACATGCATGCTCTTCCACTAGCAATTGTTTTGTCTGTCGATCTACTGAGGGCATCACTTGCCACATGTTTAGCAAGTTTAACTGTAAATATATACATCTATCAATCAAAACATATTTCTCAGTAATCACTATATTCCCTGATATTTTAACCTTTATATTTTCCTTGGCATTGCAGTTTGGCTTTCCCTGGCAGAGCAATAGTTAGGCCACTGTTTAGTTTAAATTTGGCTTGGCAAGTGTGCTATCCTCTCTTGCACAGTGCTGAGCACGTCTTCACACATTCCAACCACTGCCAAGTTACATGTTTGGTGCTTTGTTTTCTGTTCATACAGAGAGTATTTTTTCTGAGACTACTGCTGAACTAATTTTTGCTTATCAGCTTATTTTAATGCCAGATATGACCAAACTATTGTTTTCTGAGTCACATCTTATTTGCTTTGAAAGAAAGTATTTCTGTCACTTTCTTCTCTACCAATGTTTTCTGGCTATAATTACTGTACTTGACTAGTAAAAGAAGATTTCTGAATTTGCATTTCTTACTACCTACATGTGGTGAGAAGTGCCAAGACTGATATTTTTCCCATGGCCATAGTTGTGTACTCGTGTGTTTACTTTAACTTGTACATTCAGGGCTCCGTTGTGCTATTTGCTCACTTGTCTCTCTATCATCCTACAGAGCTTTAACTCAAAGCCTGATATTAACAGGCTTTATGAAAAAGTAGGGATTGGAAATGTTCAACTGGCTGACACTTTTGCTTAACCTAATATTTTTGTAGGTCTTCATAGGATAAATGCCTTAGACAAAGTAAATTTGTCAACCTTGAAGCAGTCTGACATTCTACAAAGCAGCATAATCCTAGAGATTATAAGTGTTGATGCAGTGATCTCTGGGGAGACAATTCTCTTACTAAGATTTTCTTTTCCTCAAAAACAAAGAAAACCTGAAAGCAAAGCAAACCCCATGAGCTGAAAGCCACATGTGGTTTCAAAACAAATTCCCTATACCACAGAGTTTAGGCAAGCAACAAAGTCCCAGTCCCTCCTTATTTTTTCTGTAAGTGTAGGGCAATATGTTGAAACAAAATTAACATCTAACACTAAAATCTTAAAATTTTATTTTAAACCCTTAAGTGTGTGATCAACTCTGGTATTACCAGAATTGAACTCACAGCATTTCCTTCTAAGTTTTGAATATGAGACCTATTACATCAGCGTCGCAGATCCAAAGTGGCACTGAGATGCTAGAAACTCCCTTCAAATTTGATTATTTCTAGCTAGACCAGTTCTTATCTCCATGGGCTTACCTGCTCATGATTTTAATGTTTTCCTCTTGTTTGTTAAATTTTGTCACTATGAAAAGATTTGTGCAGCTTTCAATAACAGAGCTGGAAACAGTTCAAAGGATTCATCTGAGAGAAGTCAGTCACACATTAGGAAAAATTTTCATTAAAAAATAAAGACACAGAGAACAAAGGAGAACTCAAGAATGAAGTACACAATGACTTCAGATAGGGCAGAATCTCTTATTAGAAGAACAGTATGATGAGAAACAAGTTATTTCCTATTTGAAAGAAAAATCTGCCTTAGAAAGATGTGAAAAGGAAGAGAAATCTGTAACAAGGAAATCTTGCTCAAAACCCATCATTTTCAGAGGTAAATTCCAAAGAAGTTTGTGGGGAAACTGCTGATGAGTACTTCTGTGTAAATAAGCTGAAGAATACTATCTCATAATAGGTATCACTGTGTCACTAGTATGAAGCTGTCTGCATTCCTGCAACGCCAGAAGGAATGTCAGCTTTATTATTTACAGCTCAGGCTTATTTTCCAAATTTTGCTTTTGTCTAGTTCTCTATCACCTCTAATTCTGATGCTTTCCTTTGATCACTTTCAGCCCAACTCAGCGTAACAAACATCAAAAAGACATCTCACTGCATATCAAGCATCTGCCCTTATTCTGCTATTTATGACAATTTTTTAATGTAACTCCCTGTGAACTACTCCAACAATGTCTAAGAGACAGCAGTTCTGGGCTACAAATAATATGTGTGGTCTCATTTCAGCCCTACAGGAAATGCCATAAATGGGACAGGAATATGGTGAGATGTATCATGTAGAGTCAAACAGAACTGCTCCATTTACAGCAAGTGACAGACTTTCTTAGAATGCTGCACCAAGGTTCCAAACAGTTCTGTATCAGTTACTGTGAACTTTACAGACCAGATCTGCATGGCATCACTCAAATGTCTGCAGGAGTTCAAGGGTAGTCTTTTGTTTGTTCTAAATCCAGGAGAGCAAACCCCAGTGCATTTCTTTCGTGTTTTGCAAAATCACCTAAAAAAGTCTAGATACCTAATACCTCTCATTCATTGAATAACAGTGACATCAGGGATTAAAAAAGAAGGGTAAAATAACCATGAATTGCCATCTAGACAAAGGATTATTCTGCTTAGAACATCTTAGTATGCACTCAGATGTCACCTTCAATAGAGGCACCAACAGCATCCCTGTCCTCCATGAAGTTCTTTTACAAGAAACTGAACCAGTATTTCAGCATCTTTGGCTTGAACTGGACAATAAATTTTAAAGGGGAAGGAACGACAATATCACAAATACATAGACATCATCGCTTCCTCAGGTTTGCCTCATTGAGCAACTAGATTAAATAAGCCCCAAATTAAACACATCTCAAACAAAAATAACAAAGATTTTAGGAAACCCCTATCTAAGTGACTTTTTGGAACACATTTTGAGACAGCGTCTCAGGTAAAATAAGTAATTGAATCTTCATCAAATTTCACAACACCCATTTGAGGGTCCATGTTCAATTAGCAGTTTTGGTATTTGTATTTCACAAATAATTGTGTGACAGAATAAAAGAAAGTCCCACAGACATGGTGTCTTTCTCTCTAACACTCAGTAGATAACCTCTTGGGTAGATGACACATCTTCCTGATGATGACTTAGATGAGGAACAATGTAGGCCTGAAAGGACAAGTAATCATCCACGCAGAACCAAGCACCCCAATATGAGATTTTTTTTTTTTCTGTCCATCAGCTTAGTGCTCCTCTGCTACAGACTGGTTACCTCCTGTCTTTTCACTAGTGCATGTGGAAAACCACCAGCAATTCTGTATTAATTTCCTTTGTAAAAAATGTCACCTGACCCACACAAAAGTCCTTCCTTCCCTACCTTGTAGGCCATGGTTTCTAGAAGTTCTAGAGTGCTGTTCACTCATCTTAGGACACTCACAGCTATTTACAGCTTCAACACACAATGCCAGTTAAGGCTGAACGTGATCAAGTGAAGAACAATTATTTCCTGCATTTTTTACACATATTCCAATTTACTATGTCCCAGAATAGGAAACCTACAGAAAACATAATCTTTCTCTGAAATTCAACTGTCTCAATCTTCTTTTTCAGTGACTTTCTTTGTCATTCTCATTGCTTCAGCTAACCTTCATAATTTTTCATTAAGGTGGGGGAGCTTGAAATTTGTGATATCTTTGTCAAAAATATTCCCTTCCAACGAGAAGACAAAGGTGACCCCTATAATTTCTAGAAATTTTACCAGTTAATCTAAAAATTACCTGCAATAGAGGAAAAAAACCCATATGTTTATATGATACAACTGCTGAAAAATGCAGGGGAGGGGTTTACACATATTCCAATTTACTATGTCCCAGAATAGGAAACCTACAGAAAACATAATCTTTCTCTGAAATTCAACTGTCTCAATCTTCTTTTTCAGTGACTTTCTTTGTCATTCTCATTGCTTCAGCTAACCTTCATAATTTTTCATTAAGGTGGGGGAGCTTGAAATTTGTGATATCTTTGTCAAAAATATTCCCTTCCAACGAGAAGACAAAGGTGACCCCTATAATTTCTAGAAATTTTACCAGTTAATCTAAAAAGTACCTGCAATAGAGGAAAAAAACCCAAGCTAAACATATGATACAGCTGCTGAAAAATGGAGGGGGGCGGGGCAGGGAGGAAAATCCCTGCTGTCTTTATCTATAGACCAGAATCTTTGCATTGTGCGTAACGCCACCATGGCAATTTTCTCTAGTGCTCCATCAGTTGATCTCTGTTTCCTTGACAGCCTGCTGAACACCAACAATGTCCATGGATCAACAAGCTATCAGCTGCCTGCTGGCATCTCCTGGGGTGAAGATGACCCAGAGCAGGGAGCGTAACAGAGGCAGAGAGCCCAGACTGTACAATGCTTATCTTTTACTGCAGATGAAGCTCTTAATTCTCATTGTGTAAACACTGGATGCAGAGAGTTTAAACTGTAAACTGAGCACCTGGCAGAGCAGAGCCAACAGCATCCAGGCCATGTTAAATTGAGCAACAGTGGCTGTAGTTGCCTGCTCTAACCTGTCCCTCTGCCTCACATTTTCAATTAGCTGGTTTTAGGCTTCCGGATGCACCCAGCTGGGTGTGCAATGGGAGTATGGACAGATATAAGGTCTCTTAAGGATGGCCCAAAGTGCCTCTGACCTGAGTAGCTAGTTGATTTATTGTGGCAAAAGAGAGAGAACAGGAACGGGCTAATCAGTGAGAGGACATTCAGGAGCTGGGACAAGGAAGCAAGGAGACACAGAAGGGGAGTAAAGTTTGTCACCTGGATGATGCCACTCCCATCAGCTCACAAAGGTGGCTGAAGGTAAAGAATATTTATCTGCTGCAAAACAGGTTTGGCTTCCTCTCCCCACAATGCTGCACACTTCCTTGTGCTCCCAGCAGAGGACAGCTCTGGCTGCTCCAGCCTCCCCTTCAACCCGCAGTAGGCATGTAGGGAAATCCCAGTCCCAGAGTGCGCTCCCTGCTGTCCATCCCTCACCCCACTGATGTAGCTATCCCAGTGCTGCTCCCGGGCAGGGCTGCGGTGGCTCAAGCAGAACGGTGCAGTTGCTCCAGAACCTGGGACACACTCTCCAGGGCTGCTCATTTGTCACTGCAGCCTGAGCCAGTTCAGCAGCTTCTCCTGCCTCACCCCCCAGCTCTGCATTGGGACACTGGGGTGCCTCTGCCAGCAGCATCCTGCTACTGACACTGCTGGTGACATTCTCATCATCTGTGGATGGGTCACCACTTCCCAGAACTCCAAGACCTTTAGTAAACCCGAGCAGTCCCAGCGCTGGGCAGACACCGAGGTTCTACACCACTGCGCCTGTTTTGTGTGGAAGTAAACATCAAAATGCAAATCAAGGCTAGCTGGTTGAATGGGTCACTTCAGCACAAGACAAAAGGGATCTGTTTGCAGAAGAAACTACTGCTACAGCCCCAGAGAGCATTCAGAAAGCAGATGTGATTTGTGGGCAAGAACCCTACACCTTTTTTAATCAAAGCAATTTTATGAGGGCTGGAGAAATTACTTGAGTAAAGTCACTGGGACCACAGAATCACCCACACAAGCAGTTTGTTCAAATTAGGGAATTAGTAGTGGGGTAGGGAGCACTGTCCAGTGCAGGGCTGAGACCCAGGATTTGGAAAGGCTGTGGAAAGGATGCTCCAGCATCTGCTATCTAAATCACCAGCATGCAGGAAGGCTCTGACAGAGTTGAGGCATCACAGAAAATTAGCACCCACTCTGCACTGCCAGTCCAGCAAACTCCTGCTCTCACTCAGCCAATGCTCCAAAACCCACCAACTCAGTGATCAACCAGTGGATTCAATCAACAATGAAATCAATATTAGTGTAAACACTTCACATGGCCACCTTTGGTGCTCTTATACTATTTGTCACAGGCAAATTATCTGAAAATGAGAAAGGTTCCCAGGGAATTCACATGGAAACCATTTAATGTAAAGAGGCATTGTCATGGTCACTTAGCCAACAGTGTCAGCTACCTGGCTCTGTAGAGAAATTTCCCAAAAAATCCCATCACCTAAAGGTGGAAGCTGTACTTGGCCTCAGAGGATGAAAAAAGCCCAAAATTCACTGCAGTGCTGACTCTGTAGCTCAGTCCAAGAGTACAAATACTGATGGCATGTGGTGGATGGACACTGCTGGGACAGGCTCTCATCACACTCACCTGGCATTGAGCAAAGACGTTCCATACCAACACAGGCAATGCAACTCCTCATGGTTGAGCTTCCAGGGGAAGGAATATATAAAAATACAGTATTCTAAAACATTTTCATGTAGGACAGACTTTAAAAGAGGCACATGAAAGACATGAGAAAGGTGAGGGAAAATAAAGACTATCAAAAAATCCCTTTAAAAGAGGATTCTAATAAGTAACAATTCTCATTAAACAAAAGGTTCTAGCTTCCTTGAAGATTTCCAGTCTTCACCTTGGGAAATCCAATGTAAAAGAGATGCTTGGATCCCCTACAAAAATCAGGCATTATTTTTACCCTTGTCTGTACACAGAAAGCACGGAGCAGAGACATCTGACACTCATGGCTCTAACCAGAGGAATAAATAAAACACTGTTCCTGTGGCTATTTTTAAAAGGGGTAAATTTAGAAGGAAGGAGGAGACAAAGGAGTGGAATATATTATTACTTTCAGGTTTTTTTCAGTGCTCATTGGTTTGTACAAAAGAGTTGGCATGTACCAGTAGGCAGACAGGTGCTTGTTAAGTGTTAATTTTGCATATGGCTGTTATTGCCATAATCCAGACACATATGCAATCTTCCAGTTATGGAAGATTCACTCTTCCACTGCCATATATCTGAACCATGACCTGAACAAAGGCTTAATTTGTCACTCTGTAGTCCTGAAAGCCACAGTTTAAAAACATAGGGCAATATTCTATAGCAATAGGAAAGTTAAGAGCAAGCATGCAAATTTTTGATCCTTTCCTATTCAAAACCAGTTTATAAAGTTCTATAGCACAAACTCTAGCTATTCCTGAGGAAATGAGAAAAAAAAAAAGCAGCTTCAAGATGTTGTCCTCTCAGTTGAGACACACAATCCACTAATGCAGGAAATTCACACAAATAGTGTGTGGATAGTCAGTCTGAGATGTAATGATAATAAGCTGCTGACATTTCAGAATTTTGCTTTGAATAACAGGTGCTGGCTGAGTACACACAGTGCTAGAAAGTGGGAAAGAGCTTTTCAGAAGTCATTGCCTTGAATCACAGAACAACACTGCAAGAGACTGACTGCAAGCTGGTACACAACTTGGTGCCAGCCACATGCAGGAAAATCAGATGAAAACAAAACAAAACAAAACCCAACCAAAATCCAAACACCTTTCTCAAAAAATACTTCAGATGAGGAGAGAGGTGGTGTTCATTATCACCACAGCAAAAAGACTGCAACAGACCTACTCCGAGGAAAGGATCACGAGGCCAGCATGATCCAGAAGGAAAACCAGATCAAGACACAGTTTCTGGCATGACAAGATTTAGAAAGGCATCTGGGGTCATCCCAGACTCTCCTACCACTTGCACCCAAAATTTATCATTACATTATCATTACAGTATGTGGCAAACTGCCCTCTTTACATAACAAACCAGTATTTTGTGTCCGCTCTATACTGCTTTTTATTTCCTTACTTTTTTATTAAAGTAAGGAAATGAGATTGACTATTCTGCTTTCAGCCATCTCTAATACCAGCAGGAGCTGTCATTACAGACACAATAATAAACCCCCTCTTTGCAGCTTCATTGATTAGTCCCTTCTCAGAAGTGCTGGAGCATGGGGAGAGAATGGGGAAAACATCCATTTGAAGTAAAAAAATAAGAGGCTGCTACCTAGACTAAAAACTTTATTGATGTGTGAAGCTTTCTGCTAGCCCTGCTTTCCCAGAGGTTTCATAGAGTCTGCAGGAAAACAAACCCAAACCTGTGAGGAAGAAACAACATCATACAGCAGCATGTTTGAAATGCAGCTTGCTGACCTCAGATTTTGGGGACAGAACCTTTAGGAGCTTCTCCTAAGCACCAGAGGATGATTCACCCACTTCAAAATCATCACTTTGACAGAGCTGTGAGTGGTGCACGAGCAACAGCTGGCCTTTGCTATCCTGGCTACAGAATATCACATGCAAGGTTCATGCTGGAGTCCTGGGAGCTTGCTTCCATGTAGTGCCAAGAGTCCTCAGTTCTTAAGCTCATTCCAGATTCCTCCTCTTGTTTTTCCTTTTCCTCTGATATTGCTTCTATTCACTTTCACCAGCCCATACAGTGTTAGAGGTGTGTGCCATTTTCCCTGAGCACACAGGCACACAACAGCCCCTTTTTTCTCCTATTTTCATCTGACTGTATCTTCCCCATCCCTACCTTCAGCACTGAACCAGTATCAGCAAACATAATTCATGGTCAGACTACAAAAGACTGAGGAATACAAATACAGCCTTTTATCCTCCTGAGTTGAAGCAATTCTTGCTTTTTTAAGCGAGGGTGTCTGCATTTGCACACATGTATGTGACGATAAACATAACACGTGCCTCAAGTTCCTCTTGAATGCAGCCTCTGAACAGGGCACGAGGCTCTGTCAGTGTGAGGGGCCTGTGTCACACTCTGTGTCTCTCATTATTAGTTAGTGTGCTTAATCACCTCTTTTACAGAGTTACTCCATCCTCAGTATCTCCTCTGCCTTCCAACACCATTTACTGGACCCAATCCAGCAGTCCAAGAACTCTTCTTGCTCCTTTTTGCTAACCTTGAGCAAAACACACAGCAAAGCAAGAGAGCAATACACAGATCCACCACCCCAAACAGAGAGGACCAGCCCTCTTTCTGGGAGAGATTTGCCTCTCACCGAGACCCACTCTGATGAAGAAATCTTTACAGAAGGGCAAAACAGAAAGTAACCCCCACCACATCTGAAAGGCAACTCTCATTTTAGTTAAAATGGTCCAAATCAAGGCTCAATTAAAGCCTCTTCCTTTCTCAGCAGAGAAAACCAGAAACATTTGTCTCAGGCACTGACACAAACACGCAATCTTACTTTTGCTGGTATTTAAAATTATGAAGAAAGAAGTGACAACATCTCTAACATCCCCTTTTCTCCTTATAAAAAGTCATCTGGAAGCAAGAAAGCCAACACTTGAAAACTGAGATTTACACTTCAGAAAAATAAGTGTCCCATAGAAGAGGAGAGTGAGGGCATGGGATTTCCATTGCTCAGATTAAAATCACACAACACAATTATTCTGCCAGCTCCTGAAAAAAAAAAAAAAGAAAAAAAACCCCATAAACTGTACTAGATAAAATCAGCAGCGGTCTTTCCTCTCAAACTGCAGAATAGCAACTTCAGTCCTTTTGACCCAAGCTGAGGCTTGCGTGCCCTAGTAATTCTAGAAAATGAGGAACATGACAAGCTGAGCAGTTAGGCCTTATCTATCTAAGTCAGGAAAATTACTCTGAAAAAGCACCCTATCAGTACAGATCAGGCAGCACAGATTTTCATTTACCCTCAGATACTGCACAAAAGTACCACACCTCCTCTCACGAGCTTACAACCGGCCCAGACATTGTAGGGATGGTAAGAGACTGTTAAAGGAAGAAAAATAAACAGCTACTCAACAGCAGGAGAAAGGGGATTATCTTGAATGGCCTGCCACTGCTTTTTCAGTGATTCTGGTTTTCATCATCATCTCTCTTTTACTTTTTAAAGCCTTCAACAATGACAATGAAAGAACCCCATCACATACTTGAGAAAAAAATAAATTAAAAAATGACACAAGCAGTTATACCCGATCTTCAGGGAAATCATGACTAGGGCTGTTTGCTGACCTAGCAAACATAGCTTGAGCAGAAACACCTGCTAGGAAAAAAAAAAAAAGCAAAAAGGCACAATAGAAAAACAGCCATGAGATAAAAATGCCTCTTTCTGTGTCATTCTCATCAATGTATCCCACAGAATCCTAGCCATCACCTGTTTTGTCAGGAATTATTTCTCCTAAGGCATATTTTTATTAAGCCTGAAGTAAGGAAGCAAGATGAGTCATGGCCTCAGAATTAAACAGTTCAGTCTTGGAATACTGTTTTCTAGATATGACATGTCACCCAGTCTGGCTAAAGTTGCAGTGATTTAGAATAAATACAACATTTTTTAACTAATTAGAAATTATGGGATGTTGCAACCACCAATGATGAGCAGGAGAAAATTTAAAGTTAGCAGGAGCTCAAGAATTTAATTAAAAAATCCAATCTAATGTCAATTTTTCTGGTGACATTTCCATGAAAACAGAGAGTGATCTAGACACTGGTTCTTCATTCCCCAAGTAAAATCCACTCTAGATCACTCCCTCACCCTCCCATCAGATTCATGCAATACTGAAAATTTCTGAGTCTTTATTATTACTATTAATATTTAATTTAAACAAGACGGGAAAAGAGCAGCACCTTTTAAAAAACCCCTGTTGTGTGCTATCCAGGATAAACAGGTGAGGTTTAAAAAAAGTTAAGTTTATATATGTACATATACACACATACACTAAAACAAATCAAAACCAAAAAACTTGTGAGGAAGTCATTTTCAACAAGAGAGAAGAAAGCCTTATTTCACATCAAGCAAAAGCACCACAAATTAAGGTTAGAGTGCATAATCACATGTAGTGCAGATACCAAACTAGCCTGGGTCCTGGAAGCAGTGGAGCTACAAAAGGACAGAGCTCCATGAGGGCCATCTTATCCCACTCCTTCGTAGAAGCAAATCCAGAGTGTGCCTTCAGGAGGATGTACTGTACAGGCAGTGCCACAGCTACCTGCTCTGCCTCCAGCAGTTTTGGCAGATGCCACAAAATGCAGCAAACTAGTGATAACAGGAGATCCAGAGCCGAACTACAGACTAAATTAGCTACAGTATTTCCATAACAGAGGTTTCTGAATTCCCTCATGTCTCTTGGGTGCTCCCTGTAGGTGCTGCCTGCTTTAGTCACACAGCAGACAGCTCCTGATTATGTATTATTTTTGTGCACTGAGGTTCTCATTCTTGCGTACCTGCACCTTTTCTTGTCTCTCTTCCACCCCACAACACCACGTCTATTTCCTCCAGGCTGACAGGGTAATAAAATTAGGAAGGGGTATGTACATCTAACAAAGGGGAACTGTCAACAACCAAACGTAGCTTAAAAAATAATCACAATTCTTAAAAAAGCCCAATTAAAAAACCTGTTCAAGTTCTGCAGACTTCTGTCAGGCTTCGGTCATTTAGTCCAGAGGTCTTTGTCTTCAGGGCCTGCAGGCTAAATTGTCTTGACTGGCAAGAAGCATGCAGTACATGATAAAATTCTGACTGAAACAAAAAAGTAGTAAGGGCTGGGGGAGAAGAGGCTCTAAGATGGAAAGCCCAGACTACAGCAGCAGCACTTATGCCACACGGTAGGCTTTCAGGAGGGTGAATTCCTTCCTGTTGGTGCGAGCTGCCCAGATGAAAAGAGCAGCTGCCATGAACTGCAAAGGTGCTGACACACAGGCGAGACAGAAGGACCAGCCAAATTCACCCCTCACATCCTCGGGCAGAGGCAGCTTCCTATGGAGCAACTCAATCCCAGCTACATAGCATCCAACGAGGCCCAGCGTACACAGCCCTGGGGAGGGAAGCAGCAAAGCACAGTGAGCTCATCCACTGAGTACTCTTGAGCTTCTGGAGGAGGATGGCAGGACACTTACCTGCTAGGAAATGCAGGACTCCAGTGGCAATGGCTGGGTAAAGGCTGCGACAGGCACAAGCACAGAGCCCAATCAGAGCCCCAAAGCACATGAGGCCGATGCTGACAAAGGGCAGGAGAAACTGCAACCGCCAGAGATCTGAATGTGAAAAAAAAACACCAGTCAGGTTTGCTGAAAATGGGCTCAAGAAAGATCTTCTCCCACCATCTTAACATTCCCTTCTACCCTACATTCTACGTTCATAGTCAAAAAGGAACAAAGATTTAATTGAAATAGAATGAACCTAATTTTTTAACTCACAAATCCCTGTAACTGCATTCATAGGTAAAATTCTTGCTAACACATCGATGTCTTCCTTTTAAACTTTGACCTACTGCCTGCGCAACTGTAAAAAACAATAAATGGTGAGCAAGAGAGACAGAAGCTTTCCTCACTAGTGACTGAATTTGAGAAAAAAACTTTTTTTATCTACTTGTTTATCTACCAGAAGTGAAAGACACTTACAAGTCCGATTCAAATCCGTGCCACTGTTGTGATTTCCAGGTTCTATGTACTTTTCTACAAACTGATCAGAGAGGGAGAAACTGATGCAGTTTGTGGTCATATCAGTTTCTGGGAGTAGAAATAAAGAAAAAGCTGCCATTAGGTGTCTCCCCTCAACCCTCTTTTCCCCCCTTTCAAATCCTCCTTTCCCAGTAATTTGAGCTAAGAAGCTCCTCAGAGTTCAATTTTCAAGAGGTAAAAAAAATTACCTCTCCAAACAGATCCGTATGTTTTCCTATGATGTAGTTGGCACAATGTGTCTGCTATGAGGTACTACATTAAGGGATAGCATTCTAACATGCAGAATCTTCAAGCTTCCATGGATTACCCACAGAGAATTGTGCCATGTGTAAAAGATTGGCAAAGTAATGTGGTGGCATATGATGCTCAACTATGTTGTCACATACTCTTCAGCTCAAGGTCCCTTAACTAAGGTGTGCTTATCTCCATATGCAGAATGTGGTCTCCTACTAACAGTTAAAGCAAAAATGGGACAGAAAGGCCTATTTAAAGAACATGAAAGATTTGCTTCTTTACACTTAGTTTCTACCTCAGAATTTACTTTGAGAGTACTATTGAGCAGAAGTGGTTTAACTGTCTTCCAAAATAAGTATTTTCATGAGAGAGGAAAAAAAAAAAAGTATTTCAAGCATGTTTTTTTCTCCACAAAATGTAGTTAAAGTACATCTTTAAGAGTGTTCAAAATGAAGGAGTTCACACATACAATAAGTACTCAAAATTAACTTTGAAGCAATTAAAATAATTATTTACCACACATTTTATCCCCCAATGATTCAAAAAAACCCAAAAAATATTTCACTCTATATGCATTCAAGGAATCCAAGGTGTGCTGATGCAATGGTGGGATATTCGTGATGTGAAACAAGTGAATGACTAGCTAAAAGGAATGAGCACCTCCTTGATAAAGTAGTCTTTATTCCATTTCTGACCCCCAGGATCTGTCCTAAAAAGACAGTAACTGGTAGAGCAACTATAAAGGTATCCCAAATTGGACAGCTGAGGCAAAACAAAAATCAAGCTTGTAAGACTAAATTTAGATCAAGTATCATGTGTCAAAACAAGAAACTGCAGCACTGACAGCCACAGACCATTTTGCCCTTTGCTTCTTTAAAAATCTGGACTGTCTTTATTAAAAACCCAACCAACCAAAACAAAAGCTAGAAATAAGCCTTCTGGAGTAACGAAGTGGCATGAACCTGCTCTGAGGAAGTTAGCACACAGCACCCCAGAGAAGCCAGGGAAGTGGTAATTGCCCCAGAGATACCTGGTGGGCTGTACCAGTGAGAGTTTTTGGGTACAGTGATGCACCTCCGCCACAATCCAACCGTGCCGTTGCACCGGAAGAGCGCATCTGTGTACGTCTTCTCATCTGCATCTTTGCTGACAAACTCCTCCCAGATGCTTCTACCAGCCTCACTAACATTCTCGGCTGGGGACAGGGTGTGGTACTCATACCAGAAGTCGGTGCCGATGGAGGCGGCCATGTAGATGGTGGAGATGAGGCTGAGCACGCAGGCAATCACCAGCGCCGTAGCAAACCGGTTATCCATCATGGTGCCCTGGGTGGGAACACAGGGACAAGTGAGCAATGCTACAATGTTATCCCAGCAGCACCACACTGATCAGCCCCCTTCTGCAAGGTCCCCTCAGGATATGCAGACCTTCCTTTTCCTACCTGCTAGAATCAAAGGAACACTGAGCAAATCTACAGTGCTGGCCAGCGTCCACTGGATCTGCCAGTTCCAAGCAGGGATAATATCCTGGAGAGCATGCTCTCCCAGCCATACTGCACTGGCTGCTCGCCCTGAAACAGCAACTGACAGAACACCAACTCGTCCCCAAAGCAGATGACACAGCTTGCTGCCATTTGTGATCCTGATTGTAGGGAACGTCAGAGACTCCATCCACAACGCCCAGGAAGAAGACTTAGCTTTCCTTAAGAGATTACCAAGAGTAGAAGTTATTTTTATCCCGCCACCCAATACGGCTTTCACAGCTTGTGTTTACAGCAAAGATAAAAATCACAGGCATGCTGAAAAAGCCCTTCCAGGCTGCTCACAAAGGGCAGCCATGCCAAGGTGCTGGAATGCCTTTAGGGAAGAGAGAAATGTATCTAGGCACTAGAGACAGAACACAAAGGAAGTACTGGAAGACAAGTTTGGGAATTATGCTAAATGCTGCAACAATGCTACAATATATACTATGGTATTTTTGAAGACCTAGAACAATGCAGTGGGGTGCCCTGTTTCATGGGAACAATGGGACAAAACCGAAAGGCCTTCATCTCTTCATATGTTCCCACAAGGCCTTTGCTCTGTGTCCCTCTCTTAGGGATCCTTTGTGGGGTCATGCTCCCAAGTGGCATAGATTCAGGGTCAAAGGAGGCATGGGGAAAATACAAATATCACACATGCTTATGACAATATCATGACTTCAACGAGTAAGTGATTGGTAATATGAGAAATGTTTTGTGGCTGCAATGCACCAGAAGACTCCTCCCAGATGCCAGTTTTTCTCATGCGCTTTCTATGCTTAATTAAATTTATGGATTATTATGAACCAGGCTTGAGGCACTTGACAGGAAAAAAAAAATTGAAACTAGCTCGGCCGCTAGAGGTAGGCTGGTGGCAGGAGCTACTATCTAATCAGCTCGTCTCTTGCTTTTCTCCTCCCTTCTCCCACACACTTTGATCAAAATATTTTGCTCTACTTTCTTTGCAACTAAAGGAACCGCAACTGGAAACAGCAAGTGCCTTAAACCTCAACATTCACAAGAAAAAAACAGTGAAGCGCCTCAAGTTAGACTTGTCAGTAAGAAATTATGAACTAAGAAACAAACTGCAAATTAAAGAAGGGAATTTCAAAGGCATCAATGTTTGCTGTTAACAACACCATTCTTATTTCTTTTCCTCTCCATCTGCTCCTCTATTTGTCTGAAACTGGCTAACAAGGATGAGAAATTATGTGTTCCCATATAATTTCCTATGCTTCATTTCCATATTAAATGAGCCACACTCTCTGCAATATCCATCCTTGAACTGCATCCTGAGCAATGAGAAAGAATAAAACAGATTTGTGGTGAACTGACAAGAAACACCCATTTAAAATACTGCAAAGTTTGCATACCACAACTTACTTAAATAATAATCTACAAACTGTGAACTTTTATAAGATAATAGAAATATTGAGAGGGGCAACACATCATATCCAGTTTATGTGGAAAACAGAATCAAGCCCAGACTTGGAAGCAAATTCTCTGTGCAGTATTTAATCCCTGGTTATGTACTTCCACTCTCCTTCAATTTCCCAGTGTCTTGCTCCAGGTACACAGGATATGGGATAGGGAGAGCAAGCTGCTGTATAGATTTGACCTCACCATTCAGCCCCACTGAGTCAACTGACAGATCCCTGCCCCCGAAGCAAACAAGGCAAGCAGCACCTGCAGGGCCAAAGCTGCTGCCCAGCTGAGCTCAGAGCTGAGCAGATCACTCTCCCAGCAAGCAGCAGAACAGACTGCTGAGCAGGATGGTCTGGAATTTCCACTATATTGTAATCACATATACTGCAAGAGGAACTCTCTGCAACAGACTCCTCTCTTTAGAAAGGGCTCTCTCTGGGTGGAAGGATCACAACAACCCACAAGCTCCATCCTCGGAGTAGCGTCTGGTGACAAGGAATGTAACCAGGGCCACTGATCTGTTGTCACTGCCTTTCAGTATAAAGCCTGACAATGACAAAGCCCTATCAAATTTATACCTAACACAGAGAAAGAAAAGAACTGGCCCAAAAGTCTTTACTTTCAGCTACATATCCCTGCTGCCACATGCAGAACACTGCTGCTGGTAGCATCCCTACCAGATCACCATTCAAAAACAACCACAGACTTCTGGACCAGTCTCCTGTCTGCTGGTGTGCTGTGAACAAGGCAGAGTTGATGTCAGCTGGCAACCAAGAAGAGTTCATAAGCAAAATGAAGGCTTAATCATCAAACAGCAAATTAGAGCTTTGCCCAGTGTTCATTATCCACTTGGTAAAAGGGACATGGCAATCCACCGACACTCAGCCCTTGTAATGTTACTGCAGACATAGGTAGAGAACAGCCAAGGGGACTACAGACCCCAAAATCTAGCGGGTGGCTTTGTGTGAAATTTATCAAAATGACTTTCAGTATGGACAGGACAGTGATAAGCAAGGCAAGAGTGGACCCCCAATTCCTTACAACAAAGGTCCCCTCAGTGCTTCTGCCTAACACTTCAACTACTTACAGAAAAGATGAAGAATTCTTCAACACTTCATGCAAAGCTTGAACCAGTTTTTCCTGTCAGTAGACTTGACTACCCTGCCCATTCACTGTGCATATCCATTGCATCTTCATCTACAGAAAACAAGCTCTCCCTTAAATGAGGTGTCCTTTAAAAGAGAGAATCATTCTGCCAGTCCCAGGCCGAGCTCAAAGGAAGCAGTGAGCAATAGGCAGTAAGAAATAATTACCAAAGAAGACCATGAAGAAACACACTGCCTGTTTATGGGATTAATGCTACGCTTTGGAAAGGATTCAGAACAATGAACACTGCAGAACACATGTGTAGGAGGTGCTTTAGAATAAACTTACTTATAAAAAAATAACATTACCACTACCAAAGACAACACTAATTATAAAGACATAAAGATGATAACAAATAAAAATGCTTTTTATCCACGGGCTGTCAACAAGAGCCTTCATTGTTACAACAGGTTTGTCTTTATAGCTCTGACAGCATGTTTTTGTCTAACATGGAGATACTACTTCAGACAAACTACAGCTGCAACTAAGCTATACAACGAATTTAAGACAACACTAGGTGGTTGTAAACAGGCAAAAGTGCTTAATGAGATACTGCAATTATATTCATTTTTTAAAAGAAGTGAGACACATAAAAATTTTTACATTTTCAGAAAAGAAGATTTTTGAAAAAAGCTCAAAAAAGCGAAGGAAAAGGCCAAACTGGAAGTAATACACAATAGAATGACTAAATTGCATGCACTTCAAAAAAAAGGAAAAACAAAGGGGACAAGTCAGTAGAGTTGGGAAAGAAAAAACAGAGAACAGAACAAAAACAAGTATTCTGGCAAAAAATCAACTCTAAGACTGAAGACTGGACAGTCTTTGTAAGAAGTTACTGTACCATGGCAGAAAGGAATACAAAAACATGCATATTTCTATCTTGCTGCTGCGGTCACTTTCAGCCAACAGCGGATCACCACATTTAAGAAACTCCTTTTACGTGACATCACAAAAGAGTCGCTGCTGCATTCGCTGGCGTTCTTTCAGGAAACATGCCAGCAATCAAAAAGGGGTTTGGCAGAAGGCCTACAGGAGGGTGCAAATACGGGGAGAGGGCTGGAAGCAACACCAAGCTGGATCGCCCGTTCGATATTCAGGGCAACGAAACGTTAGCAAAGATTGCTACCAAATACTTTTTTACCTTCAGAGATGCTCAGAGTCCCTCAGGACACACAGCTCCGATGGTTCCAGGTCTCTTCAGAGGCACAGAGTTGTTTGTGTCCTGTGGCCAGCGGAGAGCATGAAACACGAACTTCCCTTCTACCCTGACTCTTCCATTCATTCAGTTTCTTCCACACCACCACAAGTGACCTACAAGCAAAGAGCAAACCGAATGGCTGGACATCATCGTTTTACTCTGAAATTACTTCACAGGCATCTCCCAGTGCTACCATTAACAAGAAAGAAAAAAAAAAAAAAAAAAAAAAAAAAAAAAAACACCAACAACCCGATAAGAGGGAGAGGGGAATTTACTTGAAGAGCCCTCAGACCAAGAGCACCTGTCCCTGCAGGACCAGCCCAGCACCGGGCCGGGTCGGCCAGGCATCCCCACGGGCAGCGACCGCCCCCGGGGGTCTCGGGCCTCCCAGGCGTCAGCGCCGCGAGGGGGGGGACAGCCGCGGGCCGACAGCGAACCCAAGGGAAACACCCCGAGCCCTCTGCCCCATCCCCCGCCTCAGCCCAATATCCCCGCACCGCCCGGCCCGGCCCGGCACCCACCGCCCATCGCCGCCTCCGCCTCGCACCCGGCCCGGCCCCGCTTCCGCCCGCCGCACCCGCCCGCGCGGGGCACGCTGGGCGATGTAGTTCTGCCGCCCCCTTCCGGAGGCGCCGGCTCCAGCAGCCCTGGGGAGCCCTTCCCGATGGATCCTCGCCCTTCCTGTGGGGAAATTCCTGCTCGTGGCCAGCCTGGACCTCCCCGCCACTGTGTCCTCTCCTCATGTCGCTGTTTACGTGGGAGAAGAGGCTGCTCCCCACCTGGCTGCACTCTCCTTTCTAGTTCTTTTTGTTTTTCTTGGTTGCTTGTAAAAAATGGTGACATGACAGCCTGGCTGAATAACTCGAGAAAACACCAAGTAAGGGGAAAAAAGATTTCAGGAAAAATAGCAAAAATTGTCAACACTGGTTTCATGCCCCAACTGGCTGTTTCCCTCCATCCCTGGTACATGAAACCATGGAAAGTACAGGAGGATTCTTCGAAGTGGTTAACAACTCCCATGGCTGAGAGACCAGTCCACCCAGTCTTGGTTTTACAAAACTCCAAACAAGCAAATATTCAGGGAAAAACCCCTGAAACATCTGAGGCTTTCACACCTCTGAGGACTTCTAGGGAGCTATCCCACCCAACTCCTCTGCCAAATATCCAGGGAGCATTTTTGCAGCCAGGTCAGAAACGAGGTTGCAAAGGTGAAAACAGTCATAGAAGAAACTTCTTGGATTTGATGCAACATTAATTTTTTAATTTAAAAAACCCCAGAAATTACATTTAATTTAAGAAATTTCTGTCTATATGCTCCACTTTCTGGAACATGAAGCTGTCTCACCACCACCTCATAACATAACTGCCTACAAAGGCATATATTGGGGTCTGTCTGGGATTTATCCTGGACTCTAAAATACTTGACTTATTTATCCGTGGCTTGGAAGAAAGCAGAGTATTGCTGATAAACCTCATAGATGACACGAGGGAAGGGTAAATAATGACATGGAGAAGGCACTGGGACAGGGTGACCTGATCATGTCGCAGCTGGGGCAAGCAAACATGCATTTCAATAAGGTCATTGATGAGCTCATTAATTTAAAAGCAAAGACTGGAGGCTATACTTACCTGACATAAGATTTTCTCCTGGGAATCGAAAAATGAAAAGGAAAAATGTTGGTGAAGTACCAACTGCCAAGAAGTGGCCCCCCGCCCAAAAAACCCCTACTTTCCTGTAACCTCAGATGTACAAACTGAGAAATCACAAGGAGGAGAGATGTGGTATCACATCTAGAATTGCTGCTGACTCTGAAGTAGCGTGTCTAGTTTTGATACTTTGACAAAGTAGAGATAAACCTGAGAAGGGATATGAAAATCACTGAGCAATTAGAAAATCTCTCTCAATTAAATATATCACAGAAGGTCAGTCAATTTTATTAATAAAAGAGGAGTTTATTTAAGGAGTTAATTTATTGAACTAAGGACTTACAAGACTATAGTAGCAATAGGGAAGTGTAGTAGCAATAGGGAAGTGTAGTAGCAATACGGAAGAAAAAAAATCAGGAACTTCTTTCTGTATACCTGGAAAAGCTATCAAAGCTTAAAGCCAGAAAACATTAAAAGAAAAAAAAGTCAACAAAACCCCTGTGTATTCTAAGCAACGGTAAAAGCAGAATCTGAACCATTTACCGTAAAGTGCAGTGAATTATCTAACAATGGCACATCTTCAGTTTTTCTCCTAAAAGATCTAATTTTGTAAAAATTAAAGTCAATTCTGAAAAACTTTGCAGCCACTGCTACTTCCATTATTAAATTAGGCTACAGTGACCTCTTCTTTTTCCTAATCTGCGCTGATCAATGTGAAATGTGCAGCTGCTCAAAAGCATCTGGAGCGAAGTGATGCATTTTCATTTTATTTACTTATAATCAAATACTCTCTACGGACTTCGCCTGGACATTTTTTTGCTGGAAAAACACCCTTCTATATACTGAGAGTAAGCCAATAAAAACATTGCAAGTGAATGCATGGGGTCATTCCTTGCCAACAACTATCTTTTTTCTTTTTTCTCTTCTTTTCACACCTCCTCAATGTGCTTTAGCAGAACTGCTGGTTGATCTATTTAGTTACAGAACAGGATCAGTTGGGAAGGTTTTAAAAGTAAAAGTTTGCTTAATTTACAAGCACAAAGGGAATAATGCTGAGGGAATTGTGCTGGGGGCTGTAGCATAAATGCTGTTCCTGCTTTTTGCAAAAGTTTCTGTGCTAGTAGACTTGGATCACAAGCATTACTAACTTCTCAGGCACTGACAGAGACTTTAACATCAGAGTGCTTCAAACAAAACAAACAAAACCAAAACCCCAATATGTTGCAAAAAATAATTAAATTGTTTAGTACAAAATGTCTGTAATTTTAGTTCTCACAATTTAAGGAAGTAAGTAAACATTTGTAGGAGGTGGCACCGTCTGTATTAAATGAAGCTGATATAGGATGAAAAAAGAACAAAACCTTCATACATCATGTTCACATCAGGAGTTATTGATTCAGACCTGAAAAGGTATTCAAAAGTCTGCCCGTTTTTTTCCAAAATTACTAGTTAATTTACAAGACGCCATCTCCCACAAGAAATATTCTCTTTACAATAATGAAAAGGGCACTTTTAGTTTTAGGTACAATTTATGAGTATTTTACACAGCCTGAGTGAGCAAAAAATCCTCTGATTCCCCTCAACCTCTCTATGCAGCTTGCCTGGTTTTATTTCTGCCTTCTTTATTTTTCTTTAACGTCTTTGTGGCACAGGACACAGTAGTATAATTTTTACAGACAGAAAACCTTCTGGATGTGCTTCTCCCAAATACCATGAATAGCACTGGGACATTATAATGTTACTCATCCTCTATGTCAGTGGTGTCCTTTTTATCATGTACCTTGTCCGTAAAAACTTTTTGATCAAGCACTCCTAATAATGTAAAATTTTTTAAAGTTTACACCTGTACTACCACACCAGTATATAATGTACATTATAAAACATCCACAAAAATATAAATTAAAAAAAGGATAAGTGGCAAGAAACAATAATGAATATTTTAAAAGTAAGTGTACAAAAATATTTTCTTCCTGCACTGCATTTTGTAGACCACCGCTCTTTTCTGCCTTCTTTATTTTTCTTTAACGTCTTTGTGGCACAGGACACAGTAGTATAATTTTTACAGACAGAAAACCTTCTGGATGTGCTTCTCCCAAATACCATGAATAGCACTGGGACATTATAATGTTACTCATCCTCTATGTCAGTGGTGTCCTTTTTATCATGTACCTTGTCCGTAAAAACTTTTTGATCAAGCACTCCTAATAATGTAAATATTTTTTTAAGTATACACATGTACTACCACACCAGTATATAATGTACATTATAAAACATCCACAAAAATAGAAATTAAAAAAGGATAAGTGGCAAGAAACAATAATGAATATTTTAAAAGTAAGTGTACAAAAATATTTTCTTCCTGCACTGCATTTTGTAGACCACTGCTCTCAGCAGGAAACTATTTCAGTCTATCCTGATACATTGCCTTAGTGGCCACAGTTTTACCTGAATAGGTTCCACCCTTTCCTATTTGTTGAGAGATGAAACTTCCATTGGTTCACCTTCATGTGGTTGCCTCTGAGCATGCCTTTAACTAGCCACAGCATAGTAGGACAGTTTCAGCCAATTTAGTGTAGGTTTTTTGATTTTTTTTTAATTAGGTCTGTTTCTTACATGGTTTTTAAAGTAAAATCACTCAGAAACAACTACACTTTGTTTTACAGCCAAATGAACCTCTGTCATTCTCAGCATTTATCACTATTAATAATTTACAGATATGCAGCTTATTTTATCTACATGACTGTGCTTATATAAAAGTGCATGTATCAGCTGGAATAAAATGACATTTAAACTATCAGTAAAACAGAGGGTGTAAAACAACAACAACAACAAAAATAAACAACCCAAAAAACCAAACCCACACCTTGCTACCTGAAATGCTTCAATTGCAGAAATTTGTGAGGGGGAGGTGGTGTGTGTAATAAAGAAAATCAGCAACGCTGCCTACTTCCTATGCAGATATTATCCCCACAAATTATGTGACTGCCTACCACGATACATGTATTACAGGCAGTATGGAACCATGAAAAAAAAAACGTGAAAGATTTTCCCTTGCTGCTGTTGGAAATACCTCCACATTCCTATGAGGAAGATTTGAGGAATGGTGCAATCTCTGACCTGACAGATCTTACAGGTGCATTTGAGAGAGGCAGAACTGCCAGAGAAACATGGAATTTAAGGCAGATCTGGCCAAATGCAGGGCCACCATCACAGTACCTGCTCTGAATGTCTGGTTACAAAAGTTAAGTTGGTTCTCAGGTTGAAAACTACTCAGAACCCAGAAGCTTTATTTTTTTTCAGAGCTGCATCAAGGGCTGGACAAGATGGGTATCCCAGATTGAAGAACATACACCTGAGCCAAACCAGTAGCTGGTTGCTTCCGCAGAGAATTTTTTTTGGGGGAAAGGGTTTACATGTACCTGGTGAAGCCTGGGAGGAGGAAAATGCTGTGGAAATACAGGAGTAGGATGAGGAGAGGATGGAATCTGTCCTCCTGAGCTTTCTGGAATATCTATGCAGGAGTGTTAGGGGAGGAATTTCCACGTGCTCAGTATTTTTGATAGCTTGGCTCTGTCTCGGGAAAAAGAGATGTGGGAAGAGTAAGACCCTGCATGATGCCCTAAGTGAATCACTATCACATAAAAACACCCCAGACTACTGACAAATATGCTTGCTGCTGCTCCACTTGGATAATTATAGATCACCTCATTATTCATAAGAATGCTTTACATTATCTCCACAACTCTTCTGCCCAGATAAGGAAGTGTCACATGGAATATGGCAACATGCAGTGACATCCCTATATCTACTTAGAGCATTCAAGAAATACACAGCAAATTCAGTAGAGAAGAGTTGGTCCCTGTTGGAAAAGGTTTCCTATTTAAGTTTTTATTTTAGTGGGTAATGCTATTAATCTAAAGGGAGACAACATAGTGAGGAACCACAAACACAGGAATATAAAGACATAAATGTATTTTTATGATGCCTTTAAGCTTTTTTAAATTATTCATTTTTTTCAGTCTGAGATAGAGAGGAAAGGAGTGAATTTTAAGGAGTATGAAGTTGTGTGCAATGGAGGGAAGAGAAGTTTGTGTCTGATTTCTAAAGCTTGTAACTGCTTGTAAGCTGTTATATTCTAACTGCAGAGTAAAATAATATGTAGATCCGCCTTTGCAAGAGAGGCAGAACAAGTGTAGAATTGACTGTAGGGTTCAGCTGGTCTCCTGCCCTAGTACTAATGGAAAGAGAATGCCTCTATTTCCCAGTGCTTCTTGGAAAAAAACAAAAAAATCAAAACAAAACTAAACTAAAACACATTCCTTGAAGCAGCAATAAGCAAAGATCCCATAAAATTCACCTCTGCACTGAATTAATCAACCATTGTTTTTGTAAAGTGTAAGTTACTTGGGCACTTTTACACAAGTCTTGGCTGAAAACTCAGTGTATTCATTGTACTTTTCAGATTGTGAAAGGATGATTTTTAGCCTGTGTTTTCTTGCAGGTTTACACTTGATGTCGCTTGCATGCAAATTGCAGTGTCCTCAATGCAACCTGATTTTAAGACTTTTAGGAGTTTGGTTCTGTGCTTCCTTCTCCCAGCTTTGCCAAGGAAGAAATAAGCTGGCACACAAATCCGTACTGCAACTGACCACTGACAAGTCTCTCATAAAGAAAAAGACTTGCAGCAACAGTACCTACTCACTGTAATCACCACAGAAGAGACTTTTACATTTCATTGAAAATAAGAATTGTGTTTTGAGCAATCAGGTGCAGGAGATTACTTCTAGAATAACAACAAGACCTTTTACAAATCTGTGGAGGTTTTTTACTCTGAACAGTCAACTGCCTCTTGCTTAGAAGAGAATATAATGATTTTTAGGGTGAATGCTTACTTTGATATAGCAGGAAGATGGTTTTTAGCCTGTTATTCGTTACAGGTTCACATTTACTTCTGTGGCATACAAATCAATAATCTTAGCCGGGGTGTTTTTATACACCTTGAGCCTTTTTAAGAGTCTGTGATGAATTACACTCACGAACTTAATGCTTACACATTCCATAAAAATAGTCAGCTGGAGTCCACCAGTGCCCTACAGCTAGGAAGGCAGTTGTGTATAAGTGGGTACTTATTAGATATCAGCATATCACATGAGCCAGTGCCCACCGAAATTCTCTTCCATCCAGCAGCCAGTCATTTTACAGCAGCTTCTGCTTTTCCAGGTGCCTGGAAGTCTACCAGGCACCTGTTGCACAGGAGCAGATAACCTGAGCACTGGGAGAGTGAATTTGAATGCATCCAGAGTGCTCTGGAGGGACTAAGTCGCTGTGCTTGCAATTTGGAGTTGCTCTTTGCATGTGGAGACACATACAGAGGCAATCAGTCTGCCCAGGGATGGAGCATGCACCAAGAGGTGATTTCTTCAAAGCTTTGAGAATCCTGGAGGCCTGCCTGGTCTGTGAATGTGTTGGTGGAAGGGAGAGGAAGGAGAATATTAAATTATTTTTAGAAGAGAGGAAGGATGATGACCAATTGTGCAGGTTTCAAATTAGTATGCACTGACAAAGCTGTAATGAATTGAGTAGTTTTAAAAATGAGAATTTCTGTTTGATTTATGCAATGCTGAAAGGGCTGTCTGTAAGGTAAGTCACAGCTGGAGCAATACTGATACTACAAATGAAAGATGAAGGAAATCAGAGCTCGTTAGACAAGTGAGTGCTGTTTATAAGAACAGCTCAAGAGCCACACAGGCTGTGCAGCCAGAAGGAGAAGGAACACAGGACTGTGGCTGATGAGAAAGCCTTTGTGGGGGATGGGAGCATCAAGTAAAGTTTCAAATAACAGAAGCATATACAACACATTGGAACATTGTTCTCGAAGTTTCTGATACATTCTAAAGTTGGGTGTGGAAAGTCCACGCTTAGGGGAATTGGCAGGGCTGCAGGAGGAGGGGTCGCACTGGCAGGGCAGCCAAGAACCTGGGACTGGTAAAGAACAACCAGCTACAGGGCAGAATGGATATAGGAGTTTTAAATATTTTTTCCTATATATATTCTTATGAGAGAATTGCTTTCAAACAGAAAGCAACATCATAAAGAGTCAAGTAAAGTAAAAACCTCCAAGCCTCAAGAAAATCAGACTTGCCCAGACAAGCAATTTATACAAAATGTTTTGAATGTAGATAAAAGTTGGGGCACCTGAATTCACTCTTCTCAGGTTTCTTATAAGCTGGTACAATCTCAAATTTCTTCAAACTTCCAATATACTTTCCTAAAACCCAAAAAGTTCAGAATATCAAAAACTACCTTCCCTCCACCAGAAAAAAAAGCAAAACCTGAAGCTGGAAAATGCAAAAGGGAGATAGAATCAGTAAAACTAAACCTGATATTAAAAAAACCCACAATGCATTTATTCTGTAGGCAGGGTTTTGACTCATCAGATACGTGTTGCTTGTTCGTTGCCTATGCAGTTGGTTAAAAGCATACAAATTACCTCCCCACAAAAACCGCTTTTCTCCTTCCGGCTCTCCCCCTCCTCCCTGCTCACTGATAAAATATTTTTAAAGAAGGCCTGGAAGGGTAGGGGAAGCTCAGAGCCTCCCTCAGAGAGAGGATGAGGACAGCTGGGCCAGAAACGGAACTTGCCCCGCTATCATCCATGTCTACAGTCACTTTCAACTATGACTACTACTATGAAGACCAGTGCCAGTACCAGCACCTGCAACATATGTCTACTTTCCTGCCTATCCTTTATAGTGCCGTGTTCCTGGTGGGCATTATTGGCAACTCAATCCTGATAGCAGCCTTGATCTTCAAGCGGCGTGTCCAGAGGCTGATTGACATCTTTATCATCAACCTCGCTACATCTGACTTCATCTTCCTCATCACACTGCCTTTCTGGGTGGACATGGAGGTGTCAGACGAGACCTGGAGGGTAGGATCTTTCCTGTGCAAAGCTAGTTCCTATGTCATCTCAGTCAACATGTACTGCAGCATCCTGCTCCTCACCTGCATGAGTGCTGACCGGTACCTCGCAATCATGCACCCGTGTGTCGCACGACGGATCAGGACAAGATCCTATTTTGGAGGACTCTGCATCTCTGTCTGGGTATTATCCTGCTGCTTAGGGATTCCAACCCTTTTGTCCAGAGAACTGAAGACTCAATATGGAAAGACTTACTGCACGGACAAAGCTGTGACAGAAGTCAAACAGATCATGTCACTGATGCTTTTAATCCTGGCCTTCTTCGTCCCACTGTTGAGTATCTTAACCTTTTATTGCTCCATCACCAAGAAACTCTGTGTGCACTATCAGAAGGCTGGAAAACGTGATAAAAAGCTGAGAAAATCCATCAAGATTGTCTTCATTGTAGTGGCAGCTTTTGTTGTCTCCTGGGTTCCTTACAATCTTTTCAAGCTTATGGCCATCCTTTTGCGGCTCCTGAAGCAGCCCAACTGCTTTTCTGGCACGGTTGCCCAGCTGGGCATGAAGGTGAGCAGCCCTTTTGCTTTTGCCAATAGCTGTGCCAACCCTTTCATTTACTTTTGCTTTGACAGCTACATCCGCAGAGCCATGCTCCAGTGCCTGTGTCCACGGGTGAAAATGAGCAGCAACAGCTCTGATACCCTAGACACCCACCTGAGCCATTCCTTATCCAGTTTTGTGGCAGGGGAATATTCCACGAGGAAGAGGAAGCGCTCTGTGTCCCTCTGACTGTGAGCTGGGACTGTGGAAGAAGGAACTTCTTCCCCCAAAGATGGCAGGAAAAGAAAAAGAGAAACAAGCAACAGAGACAGGTGCAAGTGTAACGCAACCAGCGCTTCAGGTGGGAGGAATGTTACTTCCTTTTAAATGCAGGTAGATGGAAACCTTAACCACAGAATTACTTCACAAGGATTGCTGTGACAATGCATGGTGTGAATATGAAGCCTTCATACCAAGAAATAGCTACAAATGCTTATGCTGGAACCCCAGTACAAATGCTACAAACTACAGAGAAGAACCATGTGATTAAGTCAAGGCCTCTCTGAGACGAGCTTTGAACTTATGCATATATATGTTTTTATTCTGTACAAGAAAAGCAACCCAGGTGTTTGTTTTTGGTTCCTAGCTTGCCCACAAATAATGTGCGATGTCCTCAAACCAACCTGATCAATTCTGGGTTTTTGGAGGTTTTTTGAACTCAAAAATCCAATATTTTAATGAATTTGTGTGTTACCAGTTCTCATAACTCGAGTCTTGTGCATTTTAAGTCTCAGCTTCTTTATTACAGCATTAAATCATTAGTTTTAATCATAACAATTAAAGTGTTTAACCCTTTGGATTTCAGAAAAAATCAGAACTTGAAGGCAGAGAAACCAGGAGACAAGCAAAACCTTGCATTTAACCCTTCTCTTAAAGAAAAGAAGACCGACAAAAGCACACTTGTGCTTTTTAAGACTTTTTTGAGGACTTGACATAATTTCTGGTTGCTTGGGTCAGAACTAAGGAGTCACTGCCTTCTACTAAGGAAAAGGACACAGTGAGTTCTAGAGTGAAAGGTTACACAGATGCAAACCTACTAAAAGGCTTCAAAGGGAAGACAACTATGTCAGCTAACACAGCTCATGAAAAAACTGTCTGGACAGCAGAGAAAAAAGCCCTGGAGACTGGACAATGGAAGTGGCATCCCTCTGATGTTACTGCAGCATGTGCACATTCACTATGGCTTTTCACAACTCTGTGTTTTCTAAACGTCTGTAAACGGGAATAACTCTTTCGAGTGTTACAAATAAATCCTGGTATTTGCATTTTGCATTGAACCTTGTTGAACAGTTGAGCTGTTGAATGTCTGCAGAGAAACAAGAGCAGAACTCACACAAGGGCAAGGCAAACCTAGAAACCTGCTCATCTTGTCCAGCTCCCCAGCCAGGTCCACACTGGACCACTGGCTCGCAGAGCAGGTGGAGAGCTGGCTCTGTAGGCTCAGGGGAGGCAGAGGTGTCTTTCAGCAATTGCTGGTGGCAGAGTGCTCTCTGGCACACAGTAGGATATTAAAACGGTGGTATCACCGAAACACACACAAGCTTTTTGCTCTCCCCTCCCTTCACTGCATATTTTTGTTTCCTTACTCACTATCTCTTCTACAAGATTTGGTTTTTCTTCCTCCACATGACAGATTTTTCCTCCCACCCCCACCTAACTGCCAAACTCCTTTTTCAGGCTTACAGCTGCGTGAAGGGCATCAACTCTTCCCAGACCTGCCAGTGTTTCAGAATGAGGCCAGTGTCAGTTCTGATTTTAAAGTTATAAAGTTTTAAATTTATTTTCAGTGACCCTCAGAAACTGCTGTCTCTTCTCATTCCCTTATCTTCTTTCTACCTTTACAAGTGAATAACAAGAGACCCATTTTTTGTAGAAAAGTAAGCCTAAGATTTGCATTTCAACTAGGATATGATTTTTATTTTAGAAAAAATCAGTAAGTCAGACTTGTTCATTATTTCCTCAATCCATGCTGAAAGCACTACAATACTTCAGAGTACATCCAATCTACAAAACTTTAAATAATTCTAGTTGGAGCGGCTGGTTTCTTTTTGTCTTGTTTTTTAATACTTCAAAATACCAGATCAAATTGGAATAATTGCTGAAGAGCTCTACCAAGATCTCATGCCTAAAGCTTTAGTTTCTGGAAAATAACAAATAAACTTGATAAATATTGTCAGGCTTGAGGAGAATCATGTATAAATGCCATAGCAAATGCTCCACATGAGCAAAGAATTAAAATATATAAGAGGCAACTAATTCAGCAAAGGAAAACTTGCCAGTTTCTTTCAGTCTTTCACCCGCATTAGTGTAACTTATTTTCGTGTGAACTACAGATCATATGACACTTTCATGACATGGTAAATATCATTTTCAATTTATTTTTTTTAAAGAAAAGACAACCTATATTTGAACAGCTTTATCTCAGGAACTTTTATTATTCCATATTAACATTTATTATTTGTTTGTTGGCATTTACATATCTTAGGATATTACCAAAATTATTGTGATTGAAAGTATTTAATGTGGTAGACTTGAATAATGTAACAGGATGCCTATTTTATCCACATTAAAAGAATTGAATGACAGTAAATTGGTTTGCTATGTAAAATGGAAATAGTGCAATTCGGATATGACACTTGCCAAAGACCTTGGCAAGTAATTTGAATTGGCCTTTTTCCCCCCACAATATTTATTATTTTAAAATAAATCCAGTATGACTGCAGCTAATAAATAAGGTTTGGCTTTTTGTAATCTAACTTCTGCTTTCATTGTCAGGAAAAAATAGCAAAGCATTAATAGAAAATCTGTCAGTGAGTCTGGACGGAAACGTTCATCTGCCCATCCCACAAAGCTTTTCATTATTTCAGAGATGCTTTTCTATTGCCTTAAAATTAAATCAACGCCTTTTGAGGTTTTTAATGAAAACAACTACACCACCAGTACCACCCCCAATCTAGAGGCTGGTGCACTTTCTTGAGATGTACACAATCAAAGCTGACGGGCCTTTCCTTCTTGATAGAAATCAGGATCTTGCTAGATACATCTCTTGGTCTCCATTTTGGCTTGAATGAATCAGGAATTTTCAGAAATAAAATATTTCATCTCAGCACAAAGAAAAATTGTACCCAGACCTGGTGCTTGCTTAAATAGGCAAAGAATTTTTGCAACCCTAATTTCAGCTTCAGGTGTGCTAACACCAACAACTGCTCCACAGCTAAATGGAACTTTGAGCTGCAGAGGACTTGGGAGAAAGTCACTCTAGGTCTCAATAACAGCTCAAGCAGCTGCTCGGTTTGCAGGTGCAGGTGCTCAGTACGCTGCTGGAGCCTTGCTGCAGGGGACAGGAGGTTTTGAAATAGTCTGGTCTCACTAAATGACAGAGGTGCTTTGGGCCCAAGGATCTGGGCAGCTAAGGCTTGAGCTCATAATGAAATAAAAGAATGCAAAATATGGGAGATGAGAAAGCAAGTGGATTAAAAACCAACAGCCTTCAAGAAGAAAGGCAATCTTCCATCTCTGAGCTGGTAAAAAAATGCTGCCCAAATCGAGGCTGTTTGCGTTCATATATATATATATTTTTTTAATATGAGTTGAAATGTAGGGTTTTTTTCCCCAGTTGCCCTCACCTACCTTTCTGTAACAGATTGCAGCATCTTAGGAAACTGAGGCCACTTTGGTTTGAGAGCAAACTTGATCAATATCAATCATCTAAATAATGTATTGTGACCAAAATACATATTTCAAACTTCAAAACCATTTCATTATTAGTGAGAGACCACATTCTTAGTCAGAATCTCCCACTAAGTCAAGTGAGTAAATATACATCCTCTGCTGTTTACTTCTCATGTTTTCTAGAGTACATGGGATTTTACAAGAGGCAACTCAGCAACAGATCTCAAAAAAGAAAAGGTAAATGTTTCTCTTGAAATTTGGACTAAATTTAGCTGCTTTGGGGACTAGAGTAGTTCACAGGGAAGGTAAGGTGAGAATCCTATCTCGAAGAAAATGCTTCCCACAAGGTAAATTTAGAGGCTTTCATTTGTATTAGCTTCAGATCCTTTGCAAAGCACTGATATCGAGAAAATGTCACTACTCACTTTCTAAAAAGCAGGTCCTTCAAAAGTGGAGTGGGTTCAATAATATCAGAAAATAACTGGATGCATCCAAAAGTTACTAGTCAATTCTGAAAAAAAAAAAGCCAAACAAGCAACCCTCTGTCTTTTACTGTGCAATGGAGTTCCCAGAATCTGATGCCCACTTTCTTCCTCCATTGATAAAACTAGTTAATATGAATATAAAAGAACAGCTGTTTCTCAAAGAATGCCCTTTCTTTAACCCTCAATTTGAGGCGAAGAAAACCAAACTATGAAACTGTGTGGCATCTGCTCAGAGAATGAAACTTGGTCAGTGGTGTTAAAATCCACCAAAATTTTCAGTCTAGCTTAAAAACTGTCACACAAAAGTCCAAAAAGTCAGACTTGAAATGCAAAGAGCAGCTTTTGCACTGAGAGAAAAAAAAAATTAAATACAGCACAAATGTTTGCCATATATGGTACCATGCACCTTACTTGACCACTGATGTGACTTCCCTCTGTGCACTGCCTAAACAACTGCTTGACTACAAGCACCATTTCCCCTGTCACCCACTCCTCAGCCCCCCTGAGAACCACAGAAATTTCTACCCATGCTTCACACTGTGAGAAAACATGCAAGCCATTACAAAAAAAGAAGATTAAAAAAAGAGAGAGAGAATAGAGGCAGGTGTGTATTTGCGTTTGCCTGTATTTGAACCTGTGGGATTTACCCACCATGGGTACAATCACACCACCTAAAAGGTGTTGCGAGTAGAAGCTTGGCAGCTTTCAAGAGACACATACATGTACATAAACTTCTGCCCTCCTCATAACGAGTCAGGACGCTATGGATAGAGAGGGGCTGAGAAGCAAAGAAGGCAACAAATGCACTGAAAAGTGCAGTGGCATGTCCAAAACTTCAGCTCTAGATAGGGTGTCAGATGTTATGAAATCTAGTCAAAGAACATGGTACTTCTGACGACTTAGGAACACAACCAAGTAATTTAAAAACTTTTTCAGACACCTCACCAGAAGAAAGAAGAAGCCTTTGGAAAAATCTAAAACTAGAGAAGAGAATAAACCTTGAACAACCTTTATAATCCCCTAGCTTCCAGGAATTGTGTTTTGGCAACCACATTGATGACGCCGTGACACACACTTTTGCAAAGCCACTCAAAAGGCTGTGACCTTCCTGAAGCTATCAAAAATGTCTGAAACCCTGCTGATTCATAAAGGAGAGGTAACTCTCCTACTCGTCTAATTTTTAAGTACTTGTGCAACTAGACTGATGATGCTTATAAGTCCGTATTTCCACTGTTGTCCAAATAAATATTAATTACTGTCAGTATGGAAACTGCTGGTTTGTTGAAAATCAACTGGAATTTTATATGATTAACTTCAAGAAAGGTGGGGTTTGGCCGACTGAGAAGACTAAAAACCTGACTCACAGACTACCTACCCAGTAGTGAACCCAGCTGGAGTAGTGTGTCTCTTAGAAATCATGCTAATGATTCATCTCCAAAATCTCTGAAGACCCATGAGATTCATAATTCTGTGGCATCACATAGAGAAAGGAGCCATCCAAACAGTGCTCCCAGCTGTGCTGCTGGACTGGGTTTCCTGATGCTGCTGGCTGCACCTTCCTTAAACTGCCTTTAAGCAACTTGGATGAAGCCCTTGATAGGGCTGTATCACAGTGATTTAGGCTTCTGTGTTCTCTGCTTTAGGCACCTCTGTTCCCTGTTCTTCTCCCATGGCTACAAGGACAGGATAAACTGTGGTATAAAAACACAGCAGCTGAAGTGTCTGCTAACAGCTGCAGGATAACTGGGCTTTGCCATAGAGTGTTTCATGTTCATGGAGAGGACAAATATTGACATGCATCTTCCTCCTATTTATCTGAAAAAAGAAAGCCTGTGTTCTGACTCATGCTCTAACAAGTGCCCTTACCAGCACAGCTGGAGAAGACTGCAGGCAATCATCTAGTTCACTAAGAGCACACACTTCACAAATTATTTTTCACATGTACCTGTCAAAACCCATAAGGGTAGGTAGTTGTCCTTTATCCTCAGAACTCACAAAATTCACTGGAAACCATGAGATGCCATGCCAAATCTATTCAGAGGTTCCTTTACTTGCTTTTGAACTTGTAGGTTTACCCTTTAGCCACATGCTTTCCTTCCACACACTGGAAGGGAAATAAACATTCCTTTAAAAGGAAAGCTGAAGGGTTTTGAGGCTATAACCACCTATTAGCATCACACATAGTCAGTCCACTCAGGGAACAGCCATGCTGCCACATACCAATTTAGGTGCTTCAAAACCAGGTTTTTTATTTACTCAGTTATTTAAGTCAGGTCTGGGATTTGCTTCATCAACTGAGTCAGTCATAAGCCCTGGTACCCTGTGGGGGAAAATGCATATCCAGAACTGAAGTATTTTCTGCATTTGTGCTCCATATTTTGATTTTATGTGTTATGACATGAGTCTACAATGTCTGCATTACCTGCCAGCCCTCTATGGTGGATAGCTGCCAATGAGCTGGCCAAAAAACTTCTAAGAGTGCCTACTGTTCTTGTCTTTTGTCTTTTGATACAAGAATTTTTCTCTAGGTTTACATATGACAATTGCCTGCACCATCATTTCTAACACTGCACATGAGCTGCCAAAAATTACTGACCTATGGTGAGTCAATTCAACAGAGAAATATTTATTTTCCTCACTCCTTCATCCCCACAGTGAACCCTCCTCAATAATATATGATGGGGCAAAAGGCGCTTACAATTGAAGTGGAAAATTTTTAAACCTAACTGCTATTAAGAAGTCCAAAGAAGAAGAATGGAGTTTATATGAACAAAGGACATTTTAGAAACACAGTTAATCAGATTAATGACTGCTTTGGATGAAGCATTGCTTCTCAATAAATAGTTAAGTATTACATGTCATGTGCACATATGTTGATTTTATATAACAGATTTTATTTTTCTGGGGTATCAAAGTACTATTTGGAAAAATGGGTAACTCCAAATAAAATTATAATTTTCTCCCTCCAGCAAAATCTACCAGTTATTTTTACAAAATAGGCGTTCCAACAAGTCAGCCTTATCATTAGAATAATAAAAGCTCATTTGAAATCTAAAAACCACAATCCTTTCCCTGACCAGAAAAGGCTTAATTAGTTACTTAGATTGCTAAAATAATTGTACATAGCTCCAACTATTTTTACCACCCAAAAAGAAGAAATAGGAGACTTCCCACTTTCATGCTGAGCAAAGCAGCTCAGAAATACGGGCAACCTAAAAGGTTGAATTAGCCAACAGCTCCAGTGGCAGTTTAACTGACAAAAGGCCGAATTAAACTAAGGACAAAACAGCCATGGCCATTAAAAAGGTTTGATTTATGTGGATTTCCTTCCTTTTTTAAAAAAAGAAATCAAACAAAACCAAAACCAACAAAACAATAAAACTTCGGATTTAGTTGACCACAGCTGAGAACAGATTACTCCTGCAGGTCACACAGCCACGTTGGCTGTTTTACAGTCCTGTGCCCTCCAAGTATCAAAGCCGATCTGAGCACAGCATTTGGAAGCTGCTGCTGAAGGGAAGGTTACCTGGGAAGATCTGTGTTCCACTCCAGAAAGCAATGCTTCACTGGCAGGACTTTTAACATCAGGCACCCCCAAGAAATGCAAGAGACAATGAAGCCTTTGGAAAGAAGAGAAAATGTTACAGTCAGGAAAAAATAACTGTCTTGAAGTATTTTTTCTAAGCAGGAAACTTAATCCACTTGTTTTCAAACACTGGGTCACTCACACATTTTCCCTCACATCTGAAGTTTTTTTCTCTCAAGTGAACTGAGAATAAAATAGCCCCAAAACCAACATCTGAACCCATTTAGCAAGGATGCTACTGTAAACCTGGAGATAGGAAGCTGTGAATATAAAGGTGAACATAAATGATCTGTGCTCTTCACTGACATGTACAGCAGCTGTACTTGTAAATATTTCTTCTGTTAAGATCTTCAGGAATCAGTGCATGTTGGGGTTGATAGCAAATGTTCTTTAAACCATTTCCAGATACACTCCGGCATGTCAATGAGCAGGTTAATGCTTCTCCCACGAGGCACGGGATGTACCTGATGCCGTGGTGCACATCTGAACACCACCATGTTATGGCACTGGGAAACTTCAATAAAGCAGTTTTAACACAGCTACTGTCGAAACAGTTAGCTTGGACTTATGCTGCAATTTTCTAGGTTTTTGAATAGCGAACCCAGAAACACTTTAAGAAGCATTTCACAAATAAACATGTTGAAAAGTGGCCTAATCCCATATCGCCTCCAAATCGCATATCGCCTCCACATCTAAACATAAAGAAATCTGCAACACGGGATCATCTAACCCGGCACACCCTTTCTCCCCCACAAAAAACTTTGTCAGCAGAGCACAGTGTGGTCACTACACACCCAGACGAAAGGAGCCCCCACCTCTCGGGTGAGCACGCAGGTAAGCGAACAAACACATGCGAAAAGCTTTCTGTGTATTACGGAAACAACACTCAAACCCTCCCCACCCAACGCCGGGCAGCTGCAGCCTCTCAGCCCCAGCCCGGCCCCTGCCGAAACACGCTTCCCATTCCACGGGGTCAGGCGGCCAGCAGGGGGAATTTACCTGTCCCAGCCTCACCAAAGAGTGGGATTATGGCTGTAAAACCGCTCCTCCCTTGCTCCAGCCACTCCTGCCCGACTCCCGCCTCCCCGAGCATCCCCGGCCAGGCTGGGCACCCCTTGTCCTCCCCAGGCAGCTCCCGCCCCCCGAGCGGGAGGCCGCGGGGGATGAGGGGACCCGGCGACATCGCGTGCGAAGCGGCGGCGGCGGCGGTGCCGCTCTGAGTCAGCGCCCGCCCTGCGGCCGGCCCGCGGCGGGAAGCGAAAGGGAGCGGGCGCCGGCTGATCCCGGCCGGCACGCAAGGCTCCGCTGTCCCGCCGGGCCCCTCCGCAGGGAGCGCTGCCCCCGCCGCCGCCCGCGGCATCCTTGTGCCTTTTTTTTTTCCTTACTTTTTTTCCCTCACGTACCCATGCACGCACAGCGCCCTTTTTGTGATTTTGGCGTTTAAGTTTGAAATCTGGTAAAGCTCTCTCTGCCGATAGCCCGCGGGGAAGGGCAGAGCCGTCGGAACGATGTCAGCTCTGCGCCTTAGTGCGCGTCCAGCATCTCAGCCTGCTCCTTTCGCTGTGCCTGCCTCGCATTCCTCACCAGGGGGTCAAAAACTGCGGTACTGAGACGGAATGTCTACATGTGTGTAGGTGTGAGCATCAGCCATAAGTTTCAAATATTTTACGAGACTTTTTCCAGTCCTTGCCTTCTCAAACATCCTGCGCTGGACTTTTCCGCTGCCGAAGGACTTGGTCTGCTCGTTGATAAGGGCAGCAACGACTGCTCAAAGCAGCACAGAGCCCGAGGCCTGCGTTCCCTAAGCACTAATTAGTGATTTTCCCAAGCGCTAGAGACGGGAGCTAGGAACTGTAAAAGCCATCAACAATCCAAGCCACTGAAAATGGTGCAAAGTACCCACCATAATAAATACTTTTCAAGAAAGGGCGTTTTTTTGCAGAAATCATGAACACCTGAGGGGTTATTCCCCCATCTCAGAAACAACAGAAACCTGACATTTCTTAAGATTTCATTTTAATCGACTCAGTTGAACCAGTTACACCACAAGATTTTCCAAATCTGTAAAGTGAAAGATACTTACTCAACAAGAAAGTTTCTATGACATGAATCTCACTGAAATGAATGCTTCACTAACAAAGCCTCTCCAAGAATCTTGAAGCACTCAGTGAACTGTGCAAGACACATCACTTGGGAAGTTATTTCTGTACATATTTTAAAAGAAATTACAGATTAACTTGTTTATTCCAATTAGAAATTGAGAGTAGATATTAAATACTTTAAGATTGAGATATAAAATGACCCTCTCATTACGTGTCCCATGAATTTGCCCCAGGATCCTTTTTGGGATAAAAATCTTTCTTTTCTCTACCCATCCCAGCCTGAATGCTGTCTAAGCTGCTAGTTTCTGTCGTAAAGGATGCTGGTAACATCAGGGGTAGAAGTGGCAGTGAAAGGTTGTCTACTTTGCTCTTCATAAGTTGCCCCACGTTGTAGATTGTAGCAGAGATTAACTACCTGGAAGATTTTCTACTTGTTTTTTTTTCCAAGGGTAAAAATGCATAGATAACTAACTACATGATCAGGAGATTGAGTACAAACAAACACAGAGATCTACAGTCTGATTCTGTTTTTCCCATCTGCTAAAATCAGACATCAAACAGCTGTTCAGGATTTGTCTGGCTTGGATTTTCTGAAGGTTACATTGCAAAGAAGCAAAAGGATATAATTAAGTGCCCTTAATACAATGTCAACTTTGTTACATTTTAGCACAGAATTCATACCAGCTGCTCCAGCTGTGCAGTGATGCAATACAGAAATACTACTGGGTTGCATTGCTGAAGTAACACAACAGGCTCAAAATGCAACATGAGGATCCCTATACTTTCCAAACTTTTTCCTGCTCTTTTTATACAAGTAGATTGAAAAGGCTGAAATGCTGATTTCCAGGACACCAAATTCTTTAGAGAATATTCAGGCTCTTTCATACACTCATGACTTTCACTCTTTCAGAAAGAAATAAAAAGAAAGAAATAAATTTTGAAATGCCAGAAGAACAAGCTCTATTCTGAGAAAGTTCAGAATGCTGAATTATTCCTTGGGACAAGAGAGGATTTTAGTTGCAGGGCTTCTTCTTTTAAGTGTTATATTTAGGGGAAAAAAAAAAGATTGAACAGATACATGGGAAACAAGCAGGAAGGAAGTCATTCCTATAGCAAAAGAGCTAAAGGACCTAGCTTTTTCATGTGGTAAATATTCTTATCAGCCAAAATTTCTGCTTTTCTGAACCTCCTCCTAAATACTGGTCCATTTACATAATATGTATGCATGTTTGTTCATTGCCGCCAGAGAAGCACAGACTGTCTAAGGAATATGAGCAGCAATGAATGAACCTGCGAAACAGCTCTGCAGAACTGGTGAAGCCACCACAGAAGTGGAAGAACTTGCTGCTCTGCATGGGGACACTGATTTCATTGTGATTCACACGGGAAAAAGGAACTGCTAGGACAAAGGAAATGGAAAATGAGGGGATTTTATTCCAGGCAGGTGGTTAAGTGCAAGCTTATAGCTGATCTGACTGATAATTAAAGAAACAAAACAAAACAACAAAATAATGGGCTTGCTTTAACCTATGCTACAGTCTCCCACTGTAATTTCATAAAAATTTTCTACTTGCTTCTGCTTGCTTAATGAGAAAGAAGATGGATTTCTCTGTCCAGTGTGGGCATCTGGGCTGATGAAGTTACACAGGACTGATGAGGACCTGCCAGGTCTTCATACACAGTGCTGGGCATAGGTGTCCTTCTCATAAACTGGTCAAGATAGTGAGAAATTTTCCACTCATTTCTCCTTTGGAAAAGCTCATTCAGTAGCCTCTCTGGCTGGCCAATGAAACACACTTCCAAAGTCCTATTTATGTTGATGGACAGTTCAATTTACTGGCACTTGTTTTCCAAAATTATCTGAAATCTTCAGACACATGATGCAGGTGCACCTGTTTGCTTCCTAGCTAACCAAGGAGTGTGCTCCTTGCACAATCAATTGTGGCTAATCTGAAAGATGTTCGGGTAGTGCCTCTTCCACCCAAGAAGAATATGAGCATAGTTAAAAGTGCCTGAACACTCAGGGTTTGTTAGCATTGCCTGCAAAAACTTCTTGTGAATCACAGCTACAGTCTCAGCAGAATCGGATGCCAAGGCGAGTCAGATTCCACAACAGTCAATACAAACAACAAATTTAAGGAAGTGTAACAACCAATGTTTTGTTTTAGTTTTTTTTTTTTTTTTTATTAGAGGGGCTATGACCAAGCCATTCAGGAGGAATTAATTGTCAAGATTTGGCTACAGAAGAACTCTATGATCTCTATATTGCCTTCCCCATGCCCAGCCGCTTGATTTTTTTCCGGGGAGGCTTCAGCAGATGCCTTCAGCAGATGCCTTCTATCTTTTGGTCTTTAAAGGTGGTTTCCCTCTAGTGGCATTAAGAGGAGCATCGATTCTGTCTTATTGACTGATCTTGGTCTGTAGGAGGGGCAGGGGGAAAGGACACTGCAGGGTGTTACACACTCACATCAGGAAACGCTGACTTGTCCTCATTTGGCTAATAGCCTAGGACTCTTGTGTACCACACGGTCTTTATTTTTTCAATCATCTGTTCAAACATTATACTGATTTTAGTTGCTTCTTTGGCGATTCTCTGTCTGCAGGAGACAACAGAGTATGTGGTAAGATACACAAATATGTGAGGGTAATCTCCATCTGCTGTAGTTACCACTATGCCTGTCACTGAGATTGCAGAGCTCCTCAGCAGTCCTAGAGAGGCTTTCCTCAGAAGACAGGAATAGGCAGTACACGTGTGCCATGAGTTACATGAAACTGTCTCTAGGGTGATCATGCTTTTCCTTTTGTGAAGAAAGGAAATCCTTCCTTTACCTTGAGCAAGATGTATGCACAGCTAGAGCCAGGTCTGTGATTTGCATCAAGTGATCCTGGCACACTGAGTACTCAGCCCCTCACAGAGCTGCAGCACCCTTCCAGAGGAGCTGATTCCCCCCCAGCCAGCAGCCTCCTCCCTCACTACCCATGGATAAAAAGCAGTACCTGCCATCCCTGTGAACACTGTCATGTACAATGTGCCTCCCTGGGAAGAGCTTTCACCAACAGACCATATCACATCACCCCCTCCCCACTTCCAGCACCTCGTTCCCTTGGTACATCAGGGTTTGGCTGCTGATTAATTTCCCCTCAGGTCTCCCTACAGAGATAGCTGATGAGTCTGTTCTTTCTCCCACACCTCCCTCTCCCTTTTCACACATGGCTATTGGAGTGTTAGTACAGAGCTTTCCATACCTGGCCGCAATAACTGTTGGACTCTGGATAGTATCCAACAAGAACTGGCTGACTTTAGGGGACACCTTGTTCACAGCTTCATAGAAGTAAGATGCAATAGTCTCAGGGATGGCCAGCAACTCATGACGGTCTTTCTCAAAGATGGACTTTGACTGCACTTCTGAGAAAAAAGGCAAAACCCCATGAGGCCTCTCGTGTCTCTGGTATCTTCCCCCAACTGCAGGGGAAGAGATTTGAAATTCTGAGATTCAGAACCTCTCCCAGAATTTGCTCTACAGCATTCAGCACCCTCTCTTCACCCAGTCATGGGTATCTAAGTCATAGACCTTCCATGGCAGAGTATTTGCACCAAGTATGGGCAGTTTTCATGCCAGGTCTCTACTGACTTGTTCCATGCTGCCAAGCACTGTGTATTCATGGTCTTCAATGGAATTATTTGGCTTCAGTCCTACTTCACGATGCCTGAGAACCTGTAGAGCTGAGCTTTGTCTCAGGTAAACAGCAAAGCTTTTCAGACTTACCGGGGAGAGTGGTGCTAAGGAGCAGAATCAGAGCTATCACCAATGCCCTGGATTGCAGCATGGTTTGAGTACCAGTTCTGCTCTCTACACAGAGAGACCTGCAGGAATTAGCATACAGTGTTTGGGTTGTTTTCAGAGAAATAAAACATGTTGGTTAAACACCAGATTTTTGCAACAAAACTAACCAATAAACAAAGACAAAAACAGAAAGATCATGTGCATTTCCTCTGAAGAAGTGAGGAAAAGGCAGTATAAAAATGTTGTCCTTTTCTTTGTATATTCACAAATATCCACGATAATAACTTTCAGAGCTCAAAGAAATACGGGCAATTAAAGCTAGTTCTTTTATATGAGAGCTAAAATTCCCTTTCAGCACTGAGCAAACCAGTAAAAGTGCCAGAAATCAGAATAAATTTCCAAAATGCTTAAGTACAACTGAAAAATTCATATTGTGGGATTTCTTCATTTGATTTGTTTTGGTAAATCACTCTAAAGAACATTGTGCTAGTTAGTATATCACATACAACAATCATCTTAGTGACCCAGTGATCTGAGTACTTTGTCTTGCTTTAGTTGAGTAAAGTCCCAAGTAGCTAACTAGGTTCCCTTGTCTTTTTCACTCTGGGATTAATGCAGCAGAGAGTACTCTAAGCAGAACAAGTTCCCAAAAGTGAGTGAATGCAAAATTTAGCTTAATTTGACTTCCTTTACTTTTGTCTTTTAAAAAAGTCAGAATTGGGGAATTGCAAATTTGCTATTTGGCACACTGCAAATATGACATTGCATCTAAACAAGCTTCCAAACACACAGCACTTAAAAAGGTGTTTAGAAATTAAAATTTATTTATGTCCCCAGTTAGGGGGCTGCATCACTCAGAGGAATATGAATGAAACATTGAACATAGGAATTGCAAAGGCAAAATAGGCAGAAAGTCTATTATATGTGAATGCTTTGCTAAATCCTGTACCAGGTTACAAGTCAATGTTCCATCTTATCCCCCAGTAAGGAGATTTCCATCCATTTTTGTTTCCTTATGCGCAGATTACCTCCAAAAGCTACCACCCAGTTCACTAGATGTTTGCACAGTTGCTCCTTTATTACTCTTCCTTGATTTTTAATCCCGGAGTCAGTTTTTCTCTGTGTACACAAAAGGCAGAAGTTTGTTTCCCAGGAGCATGAACAGGTGCTTTTAACCGCTTTAGAACCTGCAGTCGCTGTGGTGAAGGCACCTGGGAAAAGGTAATGTATCTCCCAACACTGGAATTCTGCAATTCCCACCATGGGCTTGACCCTCCTATGAGTGTCTTATGGAGCATCCATCACTCAGCTTCAGAGCAGGTGACCCCAGGTACTCCCACCCTCCTCTATTTCAGCATCATTCCTGGCTATGGAGCGTGAGAAGGGCTCACACTTCTGTTTGCTGTAGGAGAGGGGCAAAATAAGACTACCTCCACTCACTTGTCTATGAGCTAAATACACCAGTCACAGAGTCCAAGCCACCCAGAACAGAGTTCAGCTCTTACCTGTTCTGCTTTCTGTCCTTCTCAGGCCCAAGCTGAGGTAGGTGCTCATCTGAGACCCCGGCATTTATGCAGAGCTAATATAGTGGTAGCAAGGGGTCAAAGGTCCTGCTTTGTTTCCCCATTTGCTCTTTTGCAAGCACATCCAGCTCAGTGGGACAGGCAAGAAGCTGTGGAGGACTCTGGACCTGTTACTGAGATTTGGTAATGGAGGGTCAGTCTGACCTGAGCCCAAGAGATGTGGAAGGCAGCTTCTGGGTCACTGAGCCCCCTAGTTTTGCAGGCAATCATGTCATAGAGGCCCCTTTCATAAACTGACCAAACTCCACATTAATAGCAGCTATAGCTGGACTAATTTTGCTCCCATTCTTCCTGTGCTCTAACTCCACTGCTCTGACTGCTAGCACTTACCTGCAGGTGTTGCACCAGTTTCCTCTCCATTTACAGCAAATGCATTAACCAAATGCATTAACAGAGGTGTGCACCCCTCTCACTCTCCTTTCCCCATGACTGACTCTTTTTGCACAGGCTGAGTATATCAGAATACACCTGAGACAGCTGTCAAAACTATGGGTTGGACTCCATGATCTTTAAGGTCTCCTCCAACCTAGTCATTCTGTGAATTCTGTGAACTTACCAGGAGGAGCATCCAGCTACAGGATCCCCAGCCCAAGAAACACAGAGCCATTAGAGCGGATCCAGAGAGGCACAAAAAATGATCATGAGGTTGGAACACCTTTCCCATGGGGAAAGGCTGAAAGAACTGGGGTTGTTCAGCCTGGAGAGAAGGCACCAGGGAGATCTTATTGCAGCTTTTCAATACTTAAAGGCTTCTTATAAGAAACACAAGGACTCAACCAAGGCTTGTATTGACAGGAGAAAGGGAAACATTTAAATTGAGAGGGTAGATTTAGACTGGAAGCAAGGAAGAATTCTTTACTGTGAGGGTAGTGAGCCACTGGAACAACTTGTTCGGAGAAGTTATGGACACTGGAAGTACTCGAGGCCAGGTTGGATGGGGCTTTCAGCAACATGGTCTAGTGGAAAGTATCCCTGCCTAAGGCAGGGGCAGGGTGGTTGAGATGATCTTGTAAGGTCCCTTCCAACACAAACCATTCTTAAGATGCTATGGTAACATCTCCCAAGGCTCCCCAGTCCCAGTCAGAAAGTGGCTGCATTGCTGCTGTAGGGAATGTTTTCCCATAGCTTGTTTCCAAGTGCCCCTTGGGTCTCCAGTAGGTCCTGTCACCCGTGTTTGGCACATGTAGACAGGGGCGAGAGACAGAAAGGCTGCAACACTGAGCTACAAAGGGCATCAGCTGGGGAAATGGGAGGACAGAAATTAAGCCTACTGTGAGACCCCGAACAGATTTCCATCCTTATGTTGACCACTTATTTATTAGGTGACTCTCACATGTGGGAAGTGCAAAAAGCTCAACCTGTACCTTAATTTATCAACCAAACAAGACTTCTAGAGGACTTTTCCTCTCATGGTGCTCCAAATGCTTTAGAACCAAACAGTAAGGGTTCTCATTTTACAGATATGGTAGCCAAGCTACAATGAGTCACATAATCGAAGAGGGCTGCCAGTGGTTTCCAGACATTTTTCCATTCTCTAGGTATTTATCCAAATGATCTTTTTTCTTAGAAAAACAAAACAAAAAAAAAGTGTCCCAAAATAAGAGAAAAAAAATCCCACATACAAGCAAATAATTTTGCATTTTTGTCTGAAAAAAACCCCCAAAACAACAAAAGATTCTTACTGATGTGTAAAAAGGTTAACTCAAGAAATAAGAATAGACACTTTTCAGTTCCACTTCTGGTACAAACACTAAAAAGCAATTTATGGCCTAGGAAGAACACACCAGAGCCACTGGTTGAAAGTTATATTGTATTTCAATTATACATTTTACAGTCATTGAAGAGAATCTATATTTATAATATTCTTTTACAGCTGGAATAACATTTAGAAGATCAGCACAAGGGATATCATAGGCATTACACTTAGCAAAAACAGGAATGAGCAGTCATTAATTGGAGGGGTCAGTTTAAGATAACTTCAAGTGTAATTTCTTTCTTATGTCAGGTCAACAAATGGGATGTTCTGAGTGGGTGTTTTAAACTGATGTGCTGCAGGAGGTAGTAACAGAAGGGACTTAGCTGCCCTGTGTGGTGATTCATGCTGCTGCAGAGCTTTGCATTGTGGCTGTTATCACACAAAGCAAGTTCCCCGGCCCTGAAGTCAGCCTAACTTTAGGCAGTGCTACTATGAATACAATCCCAGAGATAGCAACTGGGTATTTCAGCACTTTCTAGTGCCAAATGCGCAGTTGCCAAGACCAGATCAATGATTGCACAGAAGCAGCCTTGCCCCCCATTCCTGGAATGGCATTCCAGAATGGCAGGGTGCTCTGCAAATAAGCAAGAAAGCCAGATATTGCAAGTATTTTCTTAATCAAAGAAAAATTACATGATTCTTTATCTCTCTTATGCATCTCTGGTCTGAGGTAGAAAGCAGCTGACTGTAGCATGGGTGACCTTATCTGGCCCTGTGTGGCCTGTCGCTCACTCATTACATTATTTTAAATTAGGGAAACACTAGTGGCTATGAAGGCACTTTATCTGAGAAGATTCATTCTTTGGGGGTAAGGTATAGTCCTTGTTCTTTCACAAGAACAGAAAAACAAAAGTTTAGTATAGCAGTAACTCCCATATGTAAAATATTCAACTTTTTCCATTACGATTGAGGTGACATATGAACATCAGCTTTCTGGAATGGCTAAAAAATGAATCATGAATAAATTGCAATGTAGAAAGAATGAAGCTAGGATATTTCCTACTGTTATTTCTTTCAGTGTGCTGTATTGGAGGTGCTCAGTTCTCTCTCTCTCTTAAAAAGGCAAAGACCCTGTGATCTTACTGGAAAAGGGTCCACATTGTATTGTGCAATGCTGCCACAATGGGCTTCATTTATAGCCAATTAAAATCAGAAACAAGCATCTAAAGCTGAGCCTATTTCCTTCCCACTTTCTGTCCGATTGTAGCTCTAAAGCATGCAAAGACAGATTTCCTTTGTTGTTATTTCACAGCCCACCAACTGGTGCTTTATGAACCACAGTGGTTTGCAGACCAGTAAGCCTGGTATCATTTCTGCTTCCCTGCAGGATCACCCAACCTACTCCTGCCACAATTTAAGAAATTACAGAATTAACACAGAGATACAATCAATTTTCCCTGAAGAGTTTTGTTTAATGTTTCTATAAACATGAACAAAGCGACTGAAGAGGGAATCCAGTATGATATAGATAAAACCTCTCACATTTCACAATTTGTGAATTGTGTTCACAACCTACAATTAGTCACCCTAGCTCAATGATGGGGACTAGAGGAAAAAATAAAGATGGAGGGCTCCTTCATAGGTGTAGATTAGGAAGCACCACTGCTGTTAGCGTGCTCATACTCCAGCAGCTGCAGCAGCTGCTCCTGTTACAGAGAGAGTCATCTTGGTTTTCTTGCAGTGCAAGCAGCTGCTTGCTCTTGGGAAAACTTGCTGGATATGTGTTGGCTTGTACACATTTGAATGTGAAGGAGAGTGAACTCCTTCCATGCAACCATCTCGGGATCTCACCACAGGTCTCAAATAGCCTCAACTCTTTGATGGAGAAAGGGGCAGCCCTTTCCTGAAACCTGGACATTTGGCCTAGGACAGGAAAAAGTTCCGTTGCATGATGTATGAACCTACTGGAGGCACAAGAAGAGAGTCAAATTCCAAGTAACCAATTCAGCTTCCAAGGGTAGAATCTGCAGGGCCCTGGCTATCTGCTAAAAGTCAGCAGAAGGTAAAGCTAATGTCAAAACTGGTTGCTAGTTTTGAAGAAGCAGCCCCATATAATTTTCTGTCATTGCAGTCATCATAAATGTCTCTTAACTAATAAAAATACCAGTTCATCATACAAAAAGGTAGTTAATAAAATCCTAAGCACGTCATAAAATTAGAAAAAAATGATCCACAGCAGTGGCTGATAAATTCAAGAATGATCCTAGCTTTGCAAGTTCTGCAAACACAATTCCCTATATTTCAAATGTGACTCATGGGTCAATTCACATTGTCCAGTCTGGACCTAAATGCAGACAAGTACTATGCTAATTATAGCCCTTCTTTCTTGAATTCAAACATTGGAGTTACTCTTTTAGCTCTTTTTAAAAAAGAAATTGTGATAGCCATCAGCTGTGGGCAAAGAGACCCTCTGCCTTCAAAAACTGGGCCTCCAGTGCTGAAACAAAGTCAACCAGAGAAGCTCCTTGGTCCTTCTGCTTTATCTCCATAGGCAGGAATTATGAATAAGCATGTTCAGCCAAGAAACTGTAGGAAGATGAATTGAACACCCTGGAGTAGCCCTGTGTTGACCAGCAACTGCATTGGATATCCAATTAGGATCATTTGTTCAAAGTGTGATGTTTCCCATCATTGTCCAAAGAAAAGAAAAAAAAGGAGGTGGACAAAGTGAAAGCCTCTCCAAGTTTTCCAGAAAAAAAGTATAAGCACATCAGTAATTAGGACATTAAAGAACAAACAGTAGCAGGAGTCCATGTGGCACGGGCTGGGAAATAAGCTAGACAAGACAGTCATTGGTACTGGCCAATCTTCAGTGCCTCTGGGTTACAAAATAATTCACAAGATTCTCCAAAAGCTCCTTGCCAAACTGGAGTCTCTTAAATCCAGGAAGTGCCTCTGGCAAGACAGTTTCTCCTGGAAACAGCCAGCATCCACAGAGCTTCTCTTTCTCTAGCACATTTTAAATTAGAACAGTGGATTAATCTCATCAAGGAGAAATGACAAGTCCTCCTTCACAACTGGTCTCAAAGCACAGAGAAATTCTGTGTTCTAGTCAGGGTGAGAACTGAGGAAACCCTACAATCCACTTCCAGATCAGATGCACCACACATGCAGGGTTGGTGTGTCAGGGTAAAGATCAAGGACAGTAGTAAAAATGGTGACTATAAGACTTCTTCAGAGTCCTTTATCCCACCCCATTTACATGATACATGGCATGGAGAAGAAAGGAAGACTACAACATGTATGGAAAAGAGTACATGGCTTTGGCAAAATATATTCACCAAAACCATGCTTCCTTGAGGTGAAGGAAATTCTGGCTCACTGTGTAAAGGAGAGTAGTCATACTTTGCTGAGTCCCTGTAGGGAAGAACAAATCTTGGTAAATTTAGCCCTTTAAGTTTACAAATAAATTCAAGTCTGGATGAAAGGCTAGAACAAGTATCTCCTAAGGCACTAAGGTATAAGCTCAAAGTAGAACAGGTTCTTTCAGTCAGTAAAAAGCAGATAAGCTGACAATTTGCAGACATGCCAGTGAGACCTAATTACACCATGGTCCTCCTGTTTGGGAAAGAGGCTTAGTGGGGACAAAAGGAAGCCACTGTCCCAGCTACGCTGAGCAGCCAGGCACAAGCAATAAACATTACACATTCTGAAGCACAACAAAGGGCCTTAGAAAGATGTTGTACCTCCCCCCACAAAGCTCTCAGGGGACTGGATCAGATGACCTCCAGAGGCCTCTTCCAATCTAAATTATTCTCCTGTCTTGTGACTTTACAACTCTGTGAACATTGGAACCTGCACCAGCATTCTACAGATTGGGCTCCTTGCAGTGCCACTGCACTTAATCAGGAGAACTGGTATCTCTTTAAAGACTGGAATACACTGTTTACTTAAAAAATCTGCTGTTTCTACTAGAATGTTTTAATGAACCTCAGCCCATTAGAACTTAGCCCAACCTTTTATTGCTGTTTATCTGCTCAATCAAAAGCAGCCAGGCCAACTTAAATAGTAGAGAAACTAGGAGGAGTTCAGTGGGAATCTTAGTTCTTCCAGTGCTGACATTAAATGACTATGCTTCTTCCACTGTGGGAACTTCCTCTGTCCTGCAAGAGAAAATAAAAGATTCAAGAACAAGGAATGATGAAAGAAAATCCTATGTCTTCCTACCTGCTCTGAGCACTATAACAAAAACCATTTATATGTATATACACATTCCATCTGGAACTAGAATTGCACTTCCTTGCACAACACAAAAGGGAAAATGGTAATGGGCAACATACAGCCCCTCAAAATACTCCCAACCTGTAAAATTTTGCATATGTGTGATAAGGGACACTTAAGATTTTTTGATTTAGAAGAATCTTCATTTTTTCAGGGGGAATACACTGTGTAATTTGGAGATTAGCAATTGGACACACAGCTTTTCACACTTAGGTTGCTACCTAATGTCCAATCCCAGTGCAAACTGAGAAGAGCTGTGAACAGTAGCTGCTGACTGCCCACATAATGTATGTTCAGTTCTCAGGAGTCCCAACAAAGGAGTCATCCTCTTCCACCTGGCCTGGAGAAAGACACATTTTTCATCCATGCCACCCATGACCTTAAAGCCTATTTAATGTAGCTTTATGGATGTTTTCCCATATGTGTCATCTTGAAAATATCATCCACATTTTAAAAGAAATCAGAAGTAGACCAGCACCAGAGATGGTTACAGAGGGATGGATGCTGCTGCCTAGTCTGGAAGTGCTTTCTCTCCAGTCAGTACCAGAACCGCTATTTTAACACCAATATACACACAGGATCCCAAAAGCCTCTGGATAGGGACAGGAATATAACAGGTTACCCTGTAGGGGAGTTAATTTATTTCAGAATCACAGAATCATAACATGGTTTGGGTTGGAAGGGACCTGAAAGATCACCTGGTTCAAATTCCCTCGCCCTGGGCAGGGACTCCTTCCACTTGCTCAGGGCCCCATCCAGCTTGGCATGGAAGGTTTCCAGGGATTTGACTTTTTACTTTGCCCTGAATACACTAAATGCAGGCAGTGCCTGTGAAAAGGCAGCCTCAGCAGCCTGGGTACTCAGCAGCCTCCTCATAACCATGCTATGCAGAGCACTCCTTGTTCCTTGGCCTCTGTTTGAAAGACAACAGGCTACAGGAAGTAGAAAACATTCTCTCTCACTCCCTAAATCCCACCTTTTCCCTTAGATAGGAAAGGACAAAAGCAGCTGACTCACCGAGCGGGTCCCTGCGCTGCCTTTGTGCTTCTTGTCCTGAGCTGGGATGATTTCTAAGGAGCGGTAACTGGGGGGTTTCTCTTCTGGCCACTCCCGGGACCTGCGGTTCCTCCGCCTGCGGTTTGACACTGGCACACGGACTTGCTCTTCTGAGGAGCTCCAGGAGCCCCTGCGAGAAGAGGGGGGGGAGTAGCTGTGCCAGCTCTGGCTAGAGTAATTGCTCCTCCCAGCACGGTGCTCGTATTCTCGCCTTCCCCCGAGCTCCTGCCTACCAGCACGATGGTGGCTGGAGCGCTCCTTGGTCTCCTCTGGATAGAAGCTGCTGCTGCCCTTCCCTCTCTCAGCTTGGCGTGGGGGTGACAGATCCCGTCTGGAGTGCTGGGGCCTGCCATTGTAGCCACCTGTTCTCTGCCTCTGAGGAGGATCCTCTCGCTGCCTGTCCCAGGGCTCCTGACTGTAGCTGGAATGCGAATCCCCACTGGAAGGCAAGGGCCACCTCCGGTTTTCCCTTCTGTCTTCTGCTGCAGAGTCCCAGGGCCTGGGGGTGCGGGCAGCTCTTTGTGGCCTTGAGGAGTTGCTGCTCCCATGGATGGAGGAGATGTGGTCAGCATGAGGAGGTGGCACAATGTCGGAGCCCAGCGAGGACAGCAAGCTGGGCTGCACAGCCTGCCGCTGGTGGGAGGGTGGCCGCAGCTGGGACATGTTCAGGTTTTGGATTTCAGACTCCAGATAGTCCAAAACACCGTTGTTATGGGAAAGCTGGGCTTGTGGCTGCACCAGTGGAAGACTGTTCTGCAGAGATACATCTAAGTATAAAAGCACAGGAGAACACATCAAGTCAAGAGGAAACACTGAAGAGAAGGCCCTTCTGTACTCATGATCCTGGCTGAGTTGCTTCTCTTCTCCTGCTCCACCTCACTGCAAGAGCTGCACAAGTCTCAGGCACCACAACCAGCACATCCAGACCACATGAGGTATGGTGCAAAGAGTAGTAACTAATAAGCTGCAGCATGACCTAACATGTTTTAGGCAGCACAGAGGTAAGAAGCCCAGCATACCTGGAAATATAGTCTGTGTATTTAGAGGAACATTTTTTTTCCTAGAGCACTGATACCAAATTTTATTTATAAATAATCAGAGAAAGACCAGTGTTTCCTTTTGCATTTCATTGAACTGGAAGAAATACTGCAAAAGAAAATGAAAATAAGAAAATTTTTCTATGTATGCACACAGACACACACATATGTACAGATATAAGCAACAAATGAAGAAGAAAATTCTTCCTGGTTCTTAACGAAGAGTCCTTAATTTTTTCCTGCATGCAGGCTAGATCTGTTGCACAGAAGTCAGTTTGCCCTTAATCACTTGAAGACTAGACATTTGATAAGAACTCAAACAAATGGCACCTCACTTGTCATGTCAGTTTTGGCTATAAGGAGTTGACCGTGACCAGTGCAGCAGAACAAAGAGACAGTACCCTGCTCTGCCACACAAAGCAAGATAAGCTGGGTATATTTACCCTGCAGTCACTGGGGTGTAGCACAGATACACCTTAGTTAGTATTAAACTGCTTCACCCAGTACTGAGCCCAGCAGGACACTTAAGATAACAGGCAGTTTTTATGCATCCGGACAAGTTTATGGTGCGCTGCAGGTGTGGCAGAGCTGTCTAGAACATGCAGTTATGCTAGGAACATCCTTCTCTCTTTTCTGGTAGAGAGGCTAAAGCCTCAATGCTGAACTTCTCAAACAAGTTACCTGTTTCTCATCCTGATTTCCCTCTGAAATGATGCCCATAGTCTCACCTTGTTGCAGCAGGGGGTTCAGCTGGTAAGAGGAAAGTTTTGAGTTCCTGTCACCAGCTCCATAGAACATGCTGGGTGATAACCAAGGTGCAAGTGCCTGAGCCCGCTTCATGAACTGGTGCCGTTCCAGTACTGCAAAAGAAAAAGAAAGCTTACAGCACCTCTCCAGAGGGCACAGCTTGCAGATCACACACCATTTTGCTTCACAGGCTGTAGCCTTTGAATACAGGAAGTTCACAAAATTAAAATCTCTCTCCACCCCATGACAAAGGTAAAACAGAGCACAGGGAATTCCAATGCAAAGTTGTACATCTTCAAAAAAGTACCTAAAACAGAAGAAAAGCTTTACTGCCCAACATTCTGATGCCAGTCCCAGCAACTGGGAAACAAATAACACTATGATTAAGTATGCAGCACATAACTACGTTAAAACTTCCACTTGCCCTGTCATTACAGAGTAGAGCTGCAGAAAGGTGGGAAATAATGTTTCATACATCAAGACATGCAACAGTTTTCTTTCTCTCAAAATTCTTTCAGCTCATCACTGGTCCCTTCCCCTTTTGGCTTTGACTTCCCACTAAATGAGACCTTTCCTTGCCACCATTATGTGGGTTCTGTCCAGATCACATTTTCCACTGTACACTTCATCATTTTCTCTCTGTTTCACAGAGAGGGCACTCAGAGGTGCAATGTCCAGCTTTTCCCTTTCTAGTCTTTTGATGACTCTTCTTGTCACTCCATAATTTACCTCAGAATGACAGCTAAAATTAAATCCTCTAAGACAGTGTGGTCAAAGTGGTGAACTTCCTGCTCTCAACAGTAATGTCCAGGGTGCCAAAAGAGCAAACAGTGGAAATTTCTCTCTTTCACAGCGCTTCCATTGCTGCTAACTCCAGACCCCTATTTGTGGGGTCAGATTCCAATTTCACTTCACTTTTCTCAGCATTTCTATTTCACCTCCTCAACACAGATAAGCTCACTTGCCTTCAGACCTTAGCTCATTGCTGCTTCTTTTGGGGGAATACCTAAAAATATCTTACAGAAATTTTTCTTATTTATTCTACCACAAACAATCAAAACTTAAGTTTAGAAGCAAGTAAATTCTTCAAGTCCCCCACCTTACAAAGCCTGGTTTGTATGTTATTACTGGCTGAAGCTTTTCAGCAACAATGCCTTTAAAAATTTTTCTTTTATGGCTTTCCTGGAGTTTCAGAAGTGACTTTTACTGCAGCCTCTTGTCTGGTCAGGCATGAACAAAACATTACAGTTCAAGAAACAGACAGGAACATAATTGCCTTTGAGACTTTTACCCCTCTGATTAATCTGGCTGAAGCTGGCTGATGAAATTAAAAGCTATTGGAGGGAAAGAGACTAGGGATAGACAGACAAGTTGACTGCATAAGATTTACTTCTTTAAGAAACCAGGCTACAGCTAAGCTCCAATTAATTCTGTCCCCTGGGTTCACTGCAGCAGGCAGCATTTAGACTGCATGCTCTTTGGGACTGAGCTCTCCACTTTAGGTAACACTCCAGTTCTTAAACATGTCTTCCTTCAGCTGTTTCACTGGATTTATCCAGAGCACCACTTGCAGCAAAAGAGGGACTGACCATGCCCCTCAACACATCCTTCCTTTTCTCCACAGTTCATGCAGCTCCACTTAATTCTCCACTGCAAACTCTATCTCTATCCCCAGTCTGGCTTCAACCAGAGGGAACTACAAAGCCGGAAACTTCAGGGGTTTTAATCCTAATAATCTGGTATCCTCAAAGCTGTGTGGTCTGAGGTAGCAGCTTCCAAGAACTTTATGTCAAATTTGATTTTTTTATTTTTTTTGTCCCAAGGGATATCCTTCCAGTTTACATTTCAAATTTAGAGGATAAGAGAAAGAATACAAAGAAAAGGGATAAATAGAAGGGGAAGGCCTTATCTCTCCATCTCCCATTCCTCCAGTTATTACCTTGACAATGTCCTAGAGTCTGCTGAGTATACGTCCTGGGGTTTTGACCTTGGTCTTTGCCCTAGGAGTAAGAGATCCAGCACCTATAGGCACACCTGCTTAGCATTCTCCCTCATAAGGTAGGAAGGCTGTCACTAGGACCAAAGTCATTCTGTCCGTCATTTTCTGATTTCGCCCTACAGCTAAACAAATCCAGAATTAGTCCTAGTCTTCCTTTATTACCACCAGCCCTTCTTCCTTCCCCAGATACTTTGCCTTCCAATTTGAATCCAACACATACTCTGATTTCCCATCTGCAAAACAGAAGTTACACATCTTTTTAAAGTGAATGTATTTATCTGAGGAAGGTCAGATTCACCCTAAACTCCTACCCCCTACCTTGCTTTGCCAGAAAGTTGTGTTGCTCCCTCCATTTACTCTCTGTTGGAAAAATCTGTTCTTCACCTTTGACAGACTTTAACAGGTGCTGGGCCAGTATTAAAAATAAAATATTTTGCAACTTAGTGATACCCAGGTGCAAGTATATCCTAGTTTTCCCTGATTTATTACTTTAAGAAGTCCTCAGCAGAAAAGGACCAAAGGAGAACAGAAGGAGGTCATATGTATATTTACTCTGATGGGCTTTTCTCAGAGTTTTCCACGGGGAATGTAATTGGCTTGCTCCTGGGGCATTTCTACTATGTCTGTACATCAGACCTGAATTACTCAAACAATGCACTCCTTTTACTGCACGGTTCAAACCCATGCTTGTTAATGGCGTGATTCACAGCACCCACGACTATCCTGTCGCACTGGCACCTGTGACTGCTCAGCAGATCCACGCTGTCCTCTAGTGGCCAACAACGGGGAAGGAAGCACCCACACACCCTGTGATCGTACACAGGTGAGGATTTCTGCCTTCTCTTCAGCTGTGTGGAATGTTATTCCTCAGCACTGTTTTCAAGATGTCCCCTGAATCTATCTTCTTGTGGTTTTTAAGGCCTCCAGTTAATTTCTTGGAGTGCAAAAAGAGTAAGTCAGAGGCAGGAAGAAGTAAAGAGAAGCAGTTCAGCACTAATAGGGGAGAGAAGCAGCCACATGGATGCTTTGCAAAGTGGATACAGAGGGCAGGCAGCTTGGATGTAAATTACAGACACAGAATCCAGCATACAGTCAAGGAGTCTGGACTTGTCTGTATTTTCTCTCATGAACATGGAGAAATTTAGAAAACTCTGCAAGAATCCCTCCTCTTTAACAGGCGGAAATAGCAGCAGTCTGGAGTGAGCTGTAATCTGCAGCACAGAAAAATAGAAAGGAGCTCACACAAACTCTGAATCTCTTTTTTGCTGAGAACTAGGAATTCTGGAGGTGTGAGTCTCCCATCTCCATCACCTTTCTCCCCCTTCAGAGAAACTGATTTTTCTGCCAGATTTCCATAGCCTCCTCAACACTACAAAATTTACATGACAACCTGTCAGGCCTCCAATGTTTAGTTCTGGTTTTAGCAATAAAAGGGTTGTTCTGCTCACTCTTTGCAAGGGCTAAGCTTAGCAAATTAAGCTTAAATCTAAAACTCTCACAGTTTACTAACACTCAAGCTATAGCTGTTTTAAAGGTAAAGGCAAGCCTGAAACAGAGATCCTTGTTCCTAAATCCTCTCCTTGTAGCATCTGGGGAAGAACCTGGGTATTTCAATGATAAATAAACTTACTTGTTGTATTTTGCTACTGCCAGACTGTATAAGCTTCAGGGGGACTAGTCTACTTGTTGCTAATCAAGTTTCAGTTACAGGAATGCAGAGGTTATATGAAATTAACAGCCAAAATTCAAACAGTAGCCTTATTAAAAGAACAGGGTCTGGCTGTAGAAACTTTATTACTAATAAAAGCAAAGACAAGAAAGTTTCTTTTGACCCTCAAAACTTCAGAATGCACTTGCAAAGCTGACCAGCAAGGGGAAACCATCTTTCTCCACCTTCTTCTCACTTCCTTCCCCAAAGAAAACCAAACCAAACCTTTTTCTAGTAGTAGAAGGAACAGCAAACATGCAGATAAAAACATGCAGATAAAAAATTTCCAGCTTTTATGTAATTTTTCTCAGAGCAATATACTTGAAAGTAAGGCTAATTTGGAGACTAGTACCAAGGCATTTGCTCGCCTTTCTCACATGCACAGGCATATGAACCACAAGACAGGAAAGAAAGTCCTGAGCTACTCACACAAGGGAACTGATTGTGCCCTGGATGGTGTCAGAGAAGCTGGTAACAAGGTGTGAGAGAGGAGAAACTTCTGATAGTTGGACACAGAGAAGAAAGACTGATTCCATGTATCAGGAGGAGACACCCTCCTGTAATTTCAGATTAGCTGGTCTTGGAGGTCACATTGGCCAAATAAATGTTTCAGTTTGTATGGATGCTTAGCAAAAGGGAGAAAGTGGAGCTCAGCAAGCTCCCAGCCAAGCTTTTGTCTTGACAGAAGTCATAAATGGATGCACATTTGCTTGAACCTCACCTTTCTGATTACAGCAGCATCGTGTTGGACAGCAGCCACACTGGATGTGGCAGCAGCAATACTGGGGGCAGCACTGGCACCAGCATATCCCGATTAGCAGAAGGAGGAGGAGGCCACCAAGAATGATGAGGAGTACTGTGAGCCAGTCTGTGGGAAAAAAGGGGGGAGAAAAAGGATTGGTCCTGATGAATCTGGCCATGGTAACTTACTGAGCACCTCTCCACTGCTGGAGATGTCTTGAGGTGGAGGAGAACAGGAGGAGACATCTTGGCAACAAAGCACAGGCACTTACGGAGAACAATCAGTTTAACTTCTTTGTCCGCATCACCTGAGGTATCTCCTGGTGCTTCCACAGTGCAGTAGTACATGCCATGGTCCCACCACATGACCTCACTGATGACAAGGTCTGCTCCTGTGGGAGAGGGACTGAGAGGTCAGTGGTGACTGACAGACACTACTTTCAGGCTCCACCTGAGAAGAGCCCTCTGCCTGCAGGAGGCAGAGAGTACTGTATATCCCCTCTTCTCAAGCACAGCCATCACCTTCAAACAAGGTGAGTCATTTGAGTCCACTGAGAGCTCCTACCAACAGTATTCACTGCCAGTCCATGTTTTCTGTGTTTCTGGAAGCCAACCCTACTGGTTTTGGAACACATATCACTGTCTCTCTTAGGCCAGCAGTCCCAATGGCTCTTCTGGCAGGTGCAGTATCTATTGCTCCATGCACAGCAATAGATAACACACCTGGACAATTATGCAGTACTTGAAAGAATTAACTGTTTTTTTCTAGCCTCTGAGCTCCTCAGCTGTTGTGTTCTTCAGCAAAATGCTCTGGCATCCTCAACTCAGCCTTATGTTGTAGTGCCTCCAAACACCCTCAGGCCAGCTGGGGACAGGGCCCTTCACTGCTCTTATTCCATTACCATGTGCAGTATATAAGCTACAGATGACATTAGCCATGTTTATGCTTCTCTACACTTAGCAGACCCAGATACTGGACCTGCTATTTATGCTTCTCTTCACTCAGCAGACCCACAGCCTGCCTGGGAGGTCACTCACGGTTCTGAATGGTGATCTTTCGCTGCTGGTAGTCGATGCCCAGCACAGGGTCCTTCTGCCCGTATTTCTGGATGACAATGCGCACCTTCCGCTGGCTGTCATTGCAGTCATTTGAGGGGTCCTGGCCAAGGGCTAAACCAGCCTGGTATGCTACAAACACACATCATCAGAGATGGCAAAAGTTATTTCAAAAGACCAATTTCTATCCTCTTGTGAGCAGTAGAGAAATTATTGAGTACATTGTGTGCAATTGCTTTGCTTTAGCAATACAAACCATGGCTTCAAACCATTAAGTTGCTCTGGAGTACTCAAAAACAAACAGAGGTAGAGCCACAGGAATGGCAGAGATTTTGAGAATGCAGGAGCTGCAGAGGAGATGCCTCCTATACTCACAACTGAAAGAACAACAGTAGAAAGAAGCTAATGGTGGTAGGCTGGAAGGCAGCTCCCAGTATGAAGCTGAAAGGAAAAAAGTCATAAAACACCCAGGAGTACTAGAACTAAACCAAAAGGGTGTTTATCTACCAAGCAAAATCTCTAGACATACAGGAACTGCTCTATGGATTATCTCCCTTTCCCTCCTATATCCCATTAGATGTTGTGGAGCTCATAAAGACAGAAAATAATCCATCATCTGATTTCAACTAAAGATTAAATGTAAAGACACACAAGAGAATTAATGGAGGATTAGAGGCAATTTCTGTACAATACCCTTCTGACAGACTCACATCATAAACCAACTTTGAATTTTCAAGTATTTAGGAGCTGAGATTTGGGAAAATGGCTGATACAGCCAGCATCTTCTGTAAAGAGCTTGCAGTGAAGAGAGATGAGTGCAAAGCTTGTCAAAGGCTCTTTCATTGCTATACCTAAAATGGAGCATGAAGTCCCTTTTGGGGACTACTAGCTTAAGCCTGGGCTAAAAGCACTCACATTGTGCTGATCCAGGGACCCACCTGCTTGGGGACTAGGCTATAGAGCACTTGATAACATGCCTACCTAACCCTCCAGATTGCATAAAGGAGAGTTTGGGCACCAAGTACCCACGGTGAGCTCAGTTCTAAGCGTACAGTTATGCCATGGCTGGCTACCTAAACATTCTGCAGGGTTTACAAAAAATAGAACACAGAATAGTTCAGTTGGCAGGGATGTACAAAGGTTATCTAGTCCAACTGTCTCATCACTTCAGGATTGACTAAAATGTCAAGCAGTATACTACTGATGTAATATCAAGCCATTCCCATACATCCTATCAGCAGATACTAGGGAAAGGAGAGCAGCAGCTCCCTCTTCACTTCCTCTTCTCAAGAAGCTGTAGAGAGCAATGAGGTCACCCCTCAGTCTCCTTTTTCCTGAACTAGACAAACCCAAAGTTCTTAGCTGTTCCTCACAGGATGTGTCTTCCAGGCTTTTTATCAGCTTTGTTGCCCTCCTCTGGACACATTAAAGTACCTTAATATCCTCAAATCCTGGGACCCTGAATCACATACAATACTCCAGCTGAGGTCACACCAACACTAAACACAGAGGGATCATCACCTTTTTGGACCAAGCAGGTATCCTGGGATGCAGTTTGTGTACCATATTAAATGCCCATGAATTAAGGTTGCCTGCACCAGAATGTCTGCACATGAAGTGCTCCCACCACTACTAAATGCTATTACTTAGAAGTCTTCATGCCCTTCAAAATGTATGCATTTCTTCTATTTCCTAAAATCGGTAACATCTGGTCACAGGTATCCACCTCCAATCACAGGTTCCCCCATGGAATCCAAAAGCCCACTTGTTGCAGGGCCCTTGCTTTCAAACATGCTGAAGCATAAGACAGGGCTTCCAAGATTGACTTGTGTCAACCACAGCTGAACTGTCCTGTATTCTGAGTCAATGACAAGGAGGACAAAAGAGCTGCTTTGGTTTTCTATGCTGCGATTTCTATCATCTCATAAGGCCTTGACATTTCAAAGGAAATCACAGACATGACCTGCATTTCCTGGGACTGCAGAGAAATGTCACGACCTGGTTTTTGCATAGGAAGGGGTCAAAAGCCTGTACTACCCCAGTGAGTCTACCTTCCCCTTTCTTCCCACTTGAAGGGGGATTCCTTGGAAGATGAGCTTGACACTTACAAGCTGAGTAGTAGTCAAAGATGGGGTCCTTGCAGAAGGATTTGTAGCGCCAGGTCACCACCACGTCTTGCAGCTGTGCTGAGGTGCTGTAGTCACACTTGAGGATGACAGTGGCAAATAAGGTGGTGTAACGCTCGACATCTTGCACTGTCACCAGGAGCGAGAGGCAACCTGCAAACAAGAACATAGGAGGCCATCAGGCCACAGACTCCTCAGGCCTCCCATCACACCATCTGTACCAGAACAATGACCCAAGTACATCTTCTTTGGCCCCATCCAGGACCTGCACCTATAGACCTCCCAGCCCCTCTGGTGAAGTCATCCAGGGTTACAAACCCTGGTTAGAACAGGAGCTCCATCTTTCCCTGACGGAAGAAAGCTTCATTCAGTCCTCTTTATGGACTGAATTATTTTCTCCAAAGCATGAGGAGCCGTTGTGCAGCACATCACTCTGTGTTCTCCTTCTACATAGGGAAACCTGTCCCAGAAGCACATGGGATGGGACTTCCTTGGCTTTTAATCCTAATCAGAAAAGTTCTGCAGCGCCAAATGTTTGTATAAACACCAAATGAATTTTATCAAGGTCTTGCTCAGACGCTCATCAAATGTTATCTAGTGGTGACCAGGATTAAGACAATACAACTTTCAGGCGTAGCACTGCAGTTAATTGTTTATCACCACTTCAGAACAGCACATGAATTACCCCCTTTTTTCCTTTAAAATTAAACTATCATTATGTATTTGTTATGTATTCATTCTAACAACCTCCACAGCACTTTCCATCTAAGCAGCTGAACATACTCAAGAAGGATTTACAAAGTTTCTCATAAACTATGCTGTAGTTCAGCTATACTCCAGAAACATCTCTATCTTATTTAAACTGTGATAGCACAGCAAGTTGTGCTTGTCATTAACAATAGCAAAGTTATCACCAGTTGCCTTTGATAAGGGAATACAAACAGTGCAGGGCAAGTGTGGGATGCCCTGTTTGGAATACATGCCAGAGAACCAGGCAGGGATTGCAGTGCTGTACTAGTTGCTTCTTAATTGCAGAGCACGACAGCAGGAAAGGCAAGAAAGAAAGTGGGATGCTTGAAGGTAACAACTGTACAGGTCTCCATGAATCAAGACTTGATTTTTATCATATATTCAAAGATTTTCCCTCTAGTCCATGTTTTCAGGATGAAAGCAAGAGAACAAGTTGCTACTGCTATGTAGTAACATCTGGACCACAACTGCAAACTTCACTTTTTGTCAAGCATCTTTCAGTGTCCTTTTAGGCTGCCACCTCCACACTACATTCCAGGCAAATATGAGCTCACACAATTTCCACACTGTGGAAAAGATGCTGCAGAGGTGCATGCTGCCTCAACAAATCATTCTGCAGTAGGGTATTGTCAATGCAGCACCTGCTCAGTTTCTGGTTTGAAATGGGACTCCTTGTCAGCCAACTGAAAGCACAAGCAGAGCAAACTCATTTGCCCTAAGAATGCCACACAAACACAGGCAAAGCCTGGGAAACCACTAAATCTAAGGCTTTTCTGAAAAATAAGATATACATACAGACACTTAAACACACAAAAACCAGCAGGTGTACTAACCTCTAGATAAAACAAGTTTTTACAATACTGTAGTGCTGCAAGGTTCAGACTGCTGACAGGTAGTTACAGTTGCTCTTATTCAAAAGCACTGTAGTTCAACACATCTTGTTTCAGCTTTCACTGTGAAATAGCTGACTCTGGGGTCTTAATGCAGAAAGTCACAAGAAACCAATTCAAACTCTCAAGACTGGCAAAACTGTGATCTCAGTGTCAATTAAATGAAACCATATGAATTCTAACTTGTCAAGGCTCATGGGAACAGAATGTTTTCCATGGATTTCCTACAACAGCATCTCTCTGGCAAGAATAAAACATTCAAAACCACTGTGAGCTTTTTACTAACAAAACTCACATCTTTTTATGGAAAGGATGCTTTCTCATTACCTCTGGCAAAACAGCCAGAGTTGAAGGGTAAGTTCCTTATTTTCTAAAGAGGTTGAAAAACTACTGTTCCTCCCCAGCAAACAGTCAGGTGTTGCTGCATGTTCAGTGTTTCCCATTAACCTCCTCCAAGAAAACTAAAGAGTTGTGATATTAAGGCTGGGTCCTAAATGTGGACTGCATTACTCCACTGCAGGACACTATCTTTCTTACCCTGGTTGAAAAGAACAACTATGGACACCACCAATCTAGTAAGTTTTGGCTACATCTATGGCTTTGCAATGAAGACACGAAGCTCTGGAGCCAGTGTAGCCAAGTTTTGGCTAGAGCATCTCCCAGGAACACAGCTGTCAAGCAAGACAATAAACAAGCATATCCTCCATACTTTTTTGCTTCCTTCAGTGGTTCTCCGTGAAAAACCGAACTTTAAAGATGTATGATCAGCCAAGACCCAGGCATCCAAGAAGCAGAATGGACGCTTTATTTCCAAGAGGAGGTTAGACTCAGTCGACCCACAAAGCCTGGCAGAGTGAACACTGCTGCCTGAGGGCTGCCCGTGGGCAGGGAGGTGAGCTCCTGCTCCCCACACAAGCAGGTGGCCCAGCAGGTGCAGTAACACTGCAGCTACCCCAGAAATCCCCAAGAGGTTGAGGCTTCTGAGCCACAAGCAAAACCCCGGTGGGCGTTTACGAGAGGCCAAAGGGGATCCCTCCATGTCCATGCCCAGCGCCCAGGTCCCAGCCGAGCTGGCCGCATGCGACCGATACTGGAGGCTGCCAGGAAGCAGGAGGCCACTTCCTCCTAGGAGAGAGGTCAGCCGCACCTTTGGGGAGTGAAACTTGTCTCCGCACGGCTTCGCGCCGAGCTCGGGAGAGCCCCGCGGGCGTGAGAGGGCACCACGGGGGAACGGCGTCCGGCCCGACCGGGCCGCCCCTTCCCCTCACCGCGGGGCCGCCGCCGCTCTCCCGACCCCACGCCACCTTAACCCCGGGAGAAACGCGACGGCGCCTCCCGAGTCCCGGCCCCGGCGCCGCGGGGTGTCCCGGGGCAGGGCGGGCCGCAGTTCCGGAGGGGGCCGTGAGCCCCGGGCCGCACTCACCGGCCGGCAGCCAGGCCAGCAGCAGCGCCCACCGGCAGCGCCCGCGCTGTAGAGAGGCGCGCTCTCCTCCTCCTCCTCCTCCTCCTCCGCCCGGGGACGTCGCGCCCACTGTCCCTCCCCTTCCGTGGCACCTGTCCCTGGGCCGGCCGCTGCCGCCGGCTGAAGTCCCCTCCCTCTGTACCTGCACCCTCCGCCGGAACGCCAGACAAAATACCAGCCGGCAGTTCTAGAACTCCTTTCTATCTATCTATCTATCTATCTATCTATCTATGTATGTCAAATGAAAAATATATATTCCAAAACAGGCATTTATTGTATCAAAGTGTTTTATATATATATATATATATATATCCTGAACACACACAGGTGTATGGGAAGTTAGCCGAGCTGCGTCGCCCAGGGCAGCGCGCCCCAAGCGAGGGGCGCACGAGAGCGCATGCTAAAGACTGCGGGCGGGAAGAACATCTGGGGAATTCACGGAATCACAGAATCGGTTCGGTTGGAAAAGACCTCCGAGATCATCCTGTCCAGTCTGTGACCGAACACCGCCATGTCAACTAGACTAGGGCACTGAGTGCTTCGTCCAGTCTTTCCTTAAACACCTCGGGGGACAGTGATCCCATCACCTCCCTGGGCCAATATCTAATCATCCCTTCCGTGAAGAAATTCTTCCTAATGTTCAACCTAAACCTCCTCTGGCACAGCTCAAGACTATCTCCTCTAGACCTGTCGCTAATTTAATTTTCCCGCTGAGTTCTGAAAGGACCGCAACCGTGGCCAAAGCAGAGGTTTCTTTAAAGAAAACACCCGAACAACCCGAAGCGAACCACCAGCCCCTGCAATTGGCCCGGTGGCGCCGCCGACCCGCCCGCTGGCTGCGCTCCCGGGGCGCCGCGCCGCTGCCGCAGTTGCCTGGAGACGGGAGCGCGGCGGCGGAGCGGGCCCAGGTACCGGGGCTGTGGGGAGGCCGCGGCCGCTCCGGGCTCAGGTGCGGGGGCTGTGGGTAGGTCGCGGCCGGTCCGGGCACAGCCGCCCGCGGAGGGCCCGCGGGTGCCGTGGGTTGTTCCCGGTAGCCCCGCTCCTCACGGCCCCGCGGCGGCGGCGCCCCCCGGGGCCTCGCTGTGCCCGCACCGTCCCCAGGCCCGCCGAGGCTCCCTCCCCTGCCCGCCCTGCGGACCGCCAGGTGTCCCTTGCCTGCCCTCTGCTATCCCCGTTAAACAGGAATCAGTGTCGTTCAGCAGGGATAGACAGTCCCCTACTTAATCTGGAATGTGGGACTTGGGTTTTCTTCACCATGTGTGAGGCAGTTAATTTTATTGTCTGTTGCATTTGTGGTACTCCTCTCGTACTCATTTTTATGATTTTTGTTTACACTGTAAGTTAATAAGTAACTGGTGATGTCACCTGCTCTTATTTCTGCTTAGTAGAAACCTTGTAACTTTTATTCACAGGGCAGGCTCAATAGACTTGAAACTTTTGCTTGCATGTGGCAGAGCTAGAATATGTGGCTCATACCCAGGGCTACTTTAGGTGTAAGATTATAAATTAGAGTTAGATTTATTTCTGCTAATGAAAAGGGAAAATACTTTGCATGTGTGCAACATAGTAATAGTGAGGAAAACAATAGCAGGGCTCCAGTTCATCTCTTTTTGCTCTCTGATGAGGGAGAAGGGAGACAATAGGGTTATGACAATGTGTCTAGATCCTTTATAGCTTTGTAGCTTTATCCTTGCTGTCTCAGTCTCTGACTATTAAATAATTTATATACTTATCTGCTGTGAGAATTGATGCTTTTTGTTTTTCTCCTTGCTCTCAAATCTTCAAGATGTTGTAAGAGAAGCCATATTCTCTAGTACTTTTTATTTTTTCCATGGGATCTTGGGTTGATTGCCTAAACTGACTTTTATTACTAATTTTCTAGTGTTGATGGATAGTGATATACAGACAGCATCGGTTTTTATGCCTGATTTACACTTGGATATTTTTATTTTTGTATATAAACACTATAAGACTGATTTTTTTAAAATGAAAATAAGTTTTGCAAGACTCTCCTGTTTGCCCATTTTGCACTCATCAGCAGCCCAGTAAATTGCTGATGTACTCTGATGTGGTCTCAAGGCAAAAAGGAGTACTGAGAAAGATGTTAGATAGTCTGCTGTTTTTCAAAAAGAAATTAAAGATTCAGAAAAAAGTGTTGAGGAGACCATGTTTGAAAGTGAGTTAAAGAAACAGGACTTGGCAGATGGGAAGAAACCTGACACATCCAAAGCAGAGCTAGACTTGAAGATGCCTCACCCGGGAAGAGACGATCAGTATGGAGTTCCTTATGGCAGATAATCCTCATGAAACCCAAATGCTGCAGCTGTGTTTTAGACCAGTGCTAGCCCTGGGTCAGAAAGTGCAGAGAGTGCAGCCTGGAAGGCTCACAGTGCAGTGCTAAGAGGAGTCAGGGTTGGAGTTCCCGGGACAAACTGAGTTCCTTCATGTGGAATGAAAGCAACTAAAGGAATAATACAATTTCTCCTGAAAGAAAGAACAAGTGGTGGGTTTTTTTGTTTTTTGGGGTTTTTTTTTTGCCCCTCAGTGGGTAAAGCTTTTCTACAAAAAAACATTAACACATTTTGGAGTTAATCAGAAAAATAAAATCCTACAGAAGTAGCACAATGTAGACATAATTTTATAATTTTTTGATCTCTTGCTTATTGCTAGTACTAATAGCACTGCAGTTTTATTCTGCAGTAATAGTTCTCTATTTCTACGTAAACTGAATTCTTGGTCCGAACTGATGATCACTCTTCTGTGGATGTAAAAGCTGATAGGTGATGTCATTTAAGCACACTTAAACAGTTAATGGTGGGGCAGAGACAGCTTATAATAACTGTTAGATATGTTCTGTTCTCTGAAGTAAAACTGTAGACTGCATTTTGATCATTATTTAATTTCCTGTATTTAATGCAGTTGAAGTGTCAGTCACAGTGTTTATGAAGGCAAGAACTGCATTTATGAGGCTTACACATTTAAACATCTTTTTTTCTGGAAAGAAGAAAAGTGTAGGATGACAAACTAGAAAGAAAGTGGTGTCATCTTGCTGAATTTGTTTAGCAAATAAACACTCATTTGATTTAATTATGCTGTATTTTGAATAAATGAGACAGTATATCTGAGGTGAGAAATCACTTAATATCCAAATTTACTGAGAATTTTTGAGAGGCTTCCATATATAAAGATTCTGTGTGGCACCAAAATCGACAAACATTTTAGTTTTGAAATAACTGAAGTTGCACACCTGAATGAACACATTTTCTCTATTCTATGGCTTTTGAGAACATGGCTAAGAAAAAGGCAATTTGAAAGAAAGTGGAACTTCGCTGAAATTCCCAGCTTGTAGCACTGTCCTCTGAAACAAGGATAATTTTAATTCAGTCCTGACTTGGAATGAGTTCCTGAGTTCTTGGAAATGATGAAATTGATGTGGATCAGTTCAAGTTAGTGTCTTGGTTTACTAGGACTTGGAGGAAAATTTACTGCCCTGGTCAGTCATTAGCAGAAAAATTATGATTGCTGACTTTTTTTCTCACTAGATTTGTCACACCAATTCTACTTATCACTGTCTCAGTTTTCAGTATCAAAAGGCTTAAATCTTTCTGATTAAGGAAATCTGCTGCAAAAAAAAGCCTTGCCAACTCCTCCCAGGAAAATAAAATCAGCATTTAGGGAGATGCATGCCTTTGTCATGGTGAGCCTGCACAAGAGTTTTCAGGATCAGCCAATTAATGAAACCCAGAATCTGCAGCCAAAGTAGACACGTTATCCCCTTGAGCCTCTTCTGAGTCCTTAAATTCAGAATTTGCTTTGGCACAGTACTTGAATGCCATCACAAAAATTGCACAGAAGACTTTGCAGTATCTTTATTTAACTAGGACCCAGATATCAACACAAGTGCAAATGTTCATATCCTCTTTCAGCCTAAAGCATTTTCCAGATAGGAATTAATTTATAATGAAAACTATGATAGTCTTAATTTTTAGAAGATAAATGATTGCTAATTAGTTAAAATAATTTGAAATTTTATAGCTCTTTTCTCTGTGGATATCAAAACACTTCGCTAAGATGGGTAAGTATTATTATCTAATTTTTCACAGGAGATAACTGAGACAGCCAGCGGTGAAATGGCTGATACAAAATGTGCACATCATTACTGGGTTCGGAATTAGAATTCAGGTCTCTGAACCCTCCACTATCTATTTATGCAAATAGTCTATAACTATTTCTTCAACTTCATTGATATCAGTTGTGTTACCCCATTAAGAACTCATGAATTTCATTTAAATCTATTGAGATATATTGCAATTGTTTTCTTTTAATTTGTTTTCTAAATGTAAAACTTTCTGCTTGTCTATTTTCAAGTTTTTTTTCAGCACTCCTAAAGGATAAAAGCTCATTCATAATTCTTATGTGAAATTATGCAGTAAAGTCAGATTCTGGCAGATAGTCAGGACTTTTGGATGAAGATTGGCTATATAACAGCAAGAATGACATATCTGAAATATTTCTTTGTCCTCTTTGTCCTTCTTGTGGGTGGCATTTTGTTAGGACACTTTGCCTTTCCTGAAATATCGAAAAAGCCTGAAATTCCTCAAAATATTTTTTCCAAATGGATTCTGACCCGGAGCTGGAAACAGGAAATACGTTTTTAGGGACTTCTTAGTGGTATCAAAGTCAGGATTATAAAGTAAGAGGGATTTGCTTGCATCCTGCCCATATTTCTGAGTATTCATGTTTCTTTATACACAACTTCTGAATTTTCTCATTTTGGATAGTTTTTTTCATGCTGTAATATTGATGCAAAGTTGCTCCAATGTGCATTTTGAGGTGTTTCATTTGGAAATGGAGAACACATATGAAATCAAAAGGCAGACAAAATTCACAGTAAGAGCAATGCTTATACTCTTTTCCTTCTTTTTGAGACTTTTGTAAAAATGGTCATTGTGTTTGGTTTTTATATGACAAATTTGGACCTTTTTCACTTCAGAGGAAAACAGTAACTAGTGAAAATTGTAGCATCCTGAAAAAGATAATCTGAAAGATGAAAATCATATGAGGGAGGGGTGTTATTAAGATGTTTAATTTAAAAAAAAAATTTGTTAACTCTTAAAATTTGTTTTCCATTATCATAAAATGTTTTGAAGAAAGTACTTTTTTCTTAAAGAGTTATCTCTTTTGCTTTTCCATTCAAGATATTAGGTGATCTCAGAATGTCTATGTCTGGATATTTTTGTGAAGTCCACCACAAAGGTAAAGGAATAGCCTTGTTGTCTCAAAAGCAGATCTCATCCCACTATATTGAAGATAACCTCAACACATTTAAATAATGTCAGTTCCCACCATTACACAGTATTTAGATTAAAGTCTTGCTGTAGCAATTTATTCAGAGCCTGGAGTCCTAAAACCCGAGCCAATTAATTCACTCTACAAAGTAAGACCTATCTTTGGGTTATACATATTTGTGTACAGGCAGAAGACAAATAGCATCTTTGGGAATCTCAAAGCATTTGAGAGGAAATGAGACTGGTCTAAATGGCAAATAAAGTTAACAATACTAAACGTTTGTCTTTACCACCACCAGGGAGAGAAAACATCCACCTTTTCCAATGGAACAGGAACCAGCAGAAGATGCAGAGGCAGATCCCACTGGTGAGTATTTGCCTGTTATATCGTGATTTCAGTACTGAACCTACAGTAACTTCTGCCTTCTTCCACCACTCACCCCTTTCTTGCTTCAGCTCCAGTTCCTGCTCTTGGTGTTGCCAAATTTTATTTTTATTCTGGTCATAGTGAAGTTCTGGACTAAGCCCTGTGCCTGCTGTGCCTGCTGTGCCTCAGCTCTCAAAGTCCCTCCCCTGAAAATTTTTGCTGCTTAGACCTGTCTCTATAGCTAATAATGAAATCAGGTATTTAACTCCACCAGACTCTTTCAATCAGAGGTCAGTATTTTCCTTTTTAACATATTTTTCATCTTGAAATGCCTGTCCAGTGTCTATTTCAGGTGTCCTGCATGTCATCTAACACACTAGATCCAGGTAGCATGAATAACAAATCCACTTTGGAAGGATTTTTGATGCATTGCTACATTACTTTTGGCGTTTGTTTGGTCATCCTCTTGCATCTTTTTTTCTGTTATAGGATGTGTTTGTTTCTTTCCTTCCCCTAAGTTTTAAATTACTGGTTTTTGGAAGTAAACTTCTCCTGACACTTAATGCTAAACAGCAGGAAGTCTGTTGTTGGACAGAGGAGGTTCTTTTACTACTACAGAACTATATATTTAATATGGCATGTATGAGCAAATTAGTCAAAGGAATTCATACCTAAGAGAGTGATACAATTTATACTTTGCAAAAGAAAACAAAACTAGTGTTTCAAGCGAATCACCAACTGCAGAGGAGCAGGAGGAAGAACAGGAGCAAGTCAGACATTGAGAGCATTGCTGAGAGCAGGTGTTCACTGAGGAGATGGTGCTAATAACTTAAAACCTCCCATATGTTCTAGCTTTCATTGTTTTTACAGTTGTTATTATTAGGAACAGCCTAACAACCTCAGACTGTAGTCAGTTACAGTGATTGAGTATTTCTGCTCCCTTTCAGTTGGCTTAACTTTGCTCTTTGCCTTGCTTGTTTCTCATGGCCCACCTAGGAGAGAAAACATTCAGGACAGCATGAAATGCTTACAAAATAGATTTAACCTGAGATAACCAACTGGCAACTACTTTTAGCAAGTGCTTACGACTAGTTGGAAGTCAAGTTGACAGTATTGTGCATTGCAATCCAGTGAGGAACTACACTGGGTCACACATTAGCAGTTTGCTTTCTTGAGGACAATGGTGTCTCTGGTAGTCCATTATATGTGGTTTTAATAATTGTTTTGTGCAACAATGTGCATTCAATAGCTGCTGAAAACAGACACTTTAAAATTTGCTTGGTTTTTAAAGTAGAGACCTAAATATCAAGCAAACCTCAACTGAACTGCTTTAGTAAGCTTTAAAGTTTTAAAACCAGTATTTTTCAAACAGTCTCAATTTTTTTGTTTAAATTCTTCAGTTTTGAATATTTACAGTGAAGTTTTTAAAAACCTGAAGGAGTATTTGTCTCAGATTGTTCCAGGACAAGTAGTTGTTACTAAGACATGGAACCCTTGTTTTGAGCTATGGGGCAAAGAATTATGACTCCTTCCCTTTTATGGTTAGGTGCAAACATCAGCAACTAACCCAAAACATATGGTGAATATAAATTTCTGTTGTGTTCCCACTTCTGAGGTGCAGAAGACAATTTGGACGAACAAGATAATACTCAAGTATCTTTAGAACCACAAAAAAGGCCTGAGGAGGTAAAAAAGAAATTAGATGATACTTTCTTCTACACATATGAAGATGTATATTCAGGACCATATGCCACTGATGACACTGAGATACCCACTGACCTTCTTATTTTTAAGTATCCTTTCTGTTGAGCTTGTGCAAATTCAAAGCTAATGATATTTAATATACCTTCTCAAAACTGTATTGGTCAAATTTGGAGTAGCCTATGTGGCATTAGTGGGATACCTTTGATTGAGACACAGGTAAAGATTCTGGCCAGTTATGGTTCTGGGTGAATTTAATATTAAGTGTTGTCTTGACCTCATAAAGATTTCTTGCTGGGCATAGTGCTTCCTATCATAAATACTGCTGTAGAACTAGATCATGGAGAAGCTAATGGGACCAGGCAGAAGACTGGCATAAGAATATGCCCTGCAAAGCTCTCCCTTTCTCTGTACCCACCCTGGGGTTCCCCAAGAAGCTGAGGGGAGAGCAGAAGAGCTCCTCTGTACCTCATAAGGGAGAAGTGAGGAAGGAACCAGGTAGATTTGTATTCTGGTGCTTGGGAGATCTAAACTCATAGAATGAAGGAAGTGGTGCCCATCAGTTAAGAGCTACAATAAACTCTTTGGTGCATATGGTCAGGTAGGGTGGGATATGATACGTGACTTTTGTATGTGGTGGTGGTTTTCTCTGCAGACACAGTTCAGTCGCTATTGAAGATTGGACTTTCCCTTTTTTACATCTGCCTGTAAACAATTGAGAAGTGAGCTTGAAAACTTGCTTGGTTTGATCTTTTGTCTGTAGAACAGTTCCTGGTAATCTGATGCACATCTTTTACGTTTCATTTGAAAAGAGAGCATAGATAACATATTAATTCCTTGCAGCTCCAAATGATCCAGTAGAAGCAAGAGATGTACCCACAGTGGAGATGAAAAGATGGTATATGAACTTCAGAAGGCCTTTACTTGTGCCTTCCTTTCAGTTATAATCAAGGTATATTTTACTTTCACTGTATGCTGAAGAAAATTATCTCCTGCCATCAGGCTTAGTCACTAGTTTCAGTATTCCCATTTGAGTTTCAGTTTGAGCATTTCTATCCACTTAGTAAACTGTCTAGAAAGCCAGTGTCTAATCTTTTCCTTATTGGACTGTTCCCAGACATTCTTTTGGATATGACTGTACCAGACCTGTAAACCTGATGGTAATGGATAGACATACTGTAGGGTATGTAGCAGGCAACCAGGTGATCCTCCAGAACCTGAAAACTAAGTATCAGAAACACATCCGGAGCAGCTGTGGCGGTGGCATTGGGTTTATCACAGTATGGCTTTTGTTTCTTGTTTAAGAACTTTAGTCACTTTCTAGGGAGAAAAATGTTTGCTTGGTTGTGGTTGCCAGATATGGGAGACTTCTACAGTTGCACATTCATATACATAAGAAAGTATATGGTACTGATTAAAGAAATGTGTGGATCATGCAGCATGGGCTTCTCATCCCGTCAGTATAATTGGCAGAGAAAGAGTATCTGCACACCTTAGTCCCAGGCTCAGCTACCTAAAATGACTGTCAAATCCAGCTGGGATTATTTTTACATTCTTATTTAAATCTTTTGGCTCATAGCAATTCTTTGATTTTTTTCAACATTTCATCTGTCCTAATCACAACTGATACTAATATAGAATCTTACTTGCAATTAAAATTTAGAAAATCAAACTCCCAAACAAATAAAAAGTATCTCGTTTCACTCTAATAAACTTATCAAGAGGTTCAAGTGTCAAGTTCTGCCTCTGAATTTGAAGCATCTTACCATGTGTAAGCTCTGCTGTCTCTCAGTATTATTGCACATGAGCGAGGCTTTCAGACTACCAGCCTCAGACTGTCTTGCTTCATCGTAAGCAGCCTTTTCTGGGGAATCAGTGTACATTCAGGATAGCTCTTCTGCAGCTGTCTGCTGAAGTAGATGGCTGCTGACACAAATGCTGCTATGGAAAGATTAGCTAGTGGGTTGAGTGAGGTAGGAATAGTAAAAGGATGCATCACAAAGCAGATTGTTTCACCATTTGTGGCAATTCCACTATATATGTGGTATATACAGTTTTGTGTGCATAGTGGCTTCATTCTGATATTAAGCAATAGGTTGACAGTTGTTCAGAGTAAACAAGGAAAAATGCAATCTAGAATTTATGGCAGTATGTTTTGACTGATGAATACAATAATTCAATAACTATCAGAATAAAGACAAAGGTGTTATTACAGCATGCAACAAGACTTCTGCTTTTTCAAGGCACACCCTAGTAAGGAGTACTTTGCAGTAGGAGAAAAAGGAAAGAAGCCAAACATTGTCATCTACACATATCCTTCAGTGAGGCCCTACAGAATACTGAAAGGTAGTGTAAAATGTTCTATTTTATACAGATGGACTAGTGTTTAAAGATCCCAGCAGATGGAGTAGTGGATCATTTTTAGTTTAGAAGGAAATAGAACCTTCTGGTCCTTCACATCAAAAATAGAAAAATTGTTTTCAAGTTTTTTCATTATTGCATGGGAAGAAATTTCTATTTGATAGAGATAGCCAACCTAAAGCCATTACCTATTGAATAAAAAATAATTTCAGTGAATGTTGAGCTACTTCTGAGCAGATTTTTGTGTTATTTCTACCTCTTTCCTGTGCATGTGTATTGGGGCTTGTACATTTCTTTAGGTGGAACAGAGATGGCCTATGTTTATGGTGATTTCAACCGTACTGGCACTTTTCTGGCCAGTGTTGGGAGCAGCCCTGACTACATGTTGACCATCTGGGACTGGAAACAAGAGGAGACTCTGTTGAGGTCAAAAGCTTTTGCACAGGATGTTTACAAGGTCATGTTTTCTGCTGAGAATGAAGAACATCTAACTACAGGTGGATCAGGACACATCAGGTAGGTTTGCTGATTAGGATTAATACATAACACCTCTGCAGTCATAATACATAGGAGATGACTAACAGGAATGTATTGTTAGCAAATGTGTACTAATGAGGAATGCTATTTTACCTGGCCCTTACAATTATAAAAATGAGGATTTTCAAATCCTTCAGCCAGTCAAACAAATCTTTCAATATCTTTGCTATCCAAATAGGATGATCCAAATAGGATGTGTTAATGTCAGTACCTCTGGCTCCATTCTTGTAATTTCAACAAGCACTGGGAAGAAGAAATGAAAAATACCTTTATATACATGTCTTCTAGCTGGTAACATAGGATATTTACCTTCTGGGCTTTCTGTCTTTGATTTCTTGAGCTCATCTACTCCTTGGACAGCCATTGGAGCTGGTTGCCAAGTCATGGATCAGGAACCCTCTGATCGCACCAAAAGCCTACAAAAGATGTTTCCATACATTCCCTTCCCTGCTAAGTTAATGGGTCCTTTTATAAAAAAGGCTCAAACACCCAATGACTTTAAACATTCATTTTGTGTTTTGTATTTATCCAGTACTTAAATGTTAACACAGCAGAGTCTTATGCTATGAGTGGGATTTTGTTGTAATAAAAATGATATCTTAAAAATTATAATGCTTCTAAAGTTTCTTTGAATTTTAATGGGGAAATCAGATCAAGAGCTGAGATTTGCTTTATAGTTTGGTTGCAAGATGGGTCTGAAATAACGAATGATTTATTTAGACACAGAACAAGTGTAGTTTAGAATGCATTATTTATGGAAATCTGACAAAACAAAATCTCTTATAAACTTTCTTTTGAGCTGAAATACTACAAATAAACTCTGACATAGCTTTTATTACATGATAAATGTGACCTTTCACTCAAATGTGGACTCAAATTACAATTTCCAACAGTTACCTTAAAAGTAATGTCTCCTGCACACACAGGAGACACTAATATTTAGGATTAAACCTTTGGCTCAGTGAGATTTTATAATACAGTTTAATTCCACAAGAGGATTTGGATGACATTCAATGAAGTCCTCAGTCCCTTGTATTTACAAAACTGAGCATCATACACTCCACAGCAAGGATAAAATAGATATCCCTAACTATGTGTATTGGTTGTAGCTAGAAAGATGTAGCTATGGATTTTACACTTTTTAATTTTAAATAGTAATTTAATCTTCATTCTGCCTATTACAAATCCTTTTCCTAGCTTTTTCAGAGGAGTAGTATAGGGAAATGTTTGTGTAGATGTAAAGCTTTATATAATTTTCAAAAGAAACAACCCCAAGTTCTCCTTCCAAAAGGAGTAATACATGAGCAAGGCATGCCTGGTGAGAGTATTGCAATGCCTAAGAGAGATTGACCAGTGTTTAGGAAATCTTGTATCAGCGAGCGGTGTGTTTTTCTGTACTCAGGTTCTGGAAGATGGCTCTCACATTAACTGGTCTCAAGTTACAAGGAGCTTTGGGCCGGTTTGGAAAAACAGCAGTGTCTGACATTATAGGTTTTGTGGAGCTGCCCGATGGGAAGGTAAGTGAGAAAAAGTGACCAGAAGAAAAATACTATGTACCCTTTTAGGCTTTGATATAAAGTCTACTTTGTAAGTTAGAGGATTACTATTTGCTTAAAAATGTTTTTAATCAGGCCCATGATGCACTGCTCTGAGAAGAAAATGTTGCCATCAGTTTGCCCCAAATCCCTGTCTTGCTTTGTAATAATTGGAAAATAGTTAGTGTTGTAATTCACAGACAAAATATGTGTTGGCTTAGAGCTGAGTGTCTTCTAATATGAAAACATTAGTGTACAGAAATACAAAGAGACTGTTGGTCCCAGTCGTCACCAATTTCAGTGCATGCAAATTGTGTCACATTGCTAAAAAGTTGAACCTCCTCACCCTTTACATCTCTTGGAAATGTCTGTACTTTGCCATTGATTTAATGCTTTCATGGAAGGAAGTCACAAATGTTAGCTGTGTTCTTGCCTGTGCTTCTGCATGACATGCAGGTGCTTACATACTTCTCTTCATTTACATTGAAGGTTGTCTCAGGAACTGAGTGGGGCAATTTGCTGCTTTGGGAAGGTGGACTCATTAAAGTAGAGCTCTGTCAAGTTGGACACAAGCCTTGTCATGAGGGCCCTGTCAGCCAGTTAGTTTTTGATGAAGGAGAACTTTACTCTGTTGGAAAAGATGGTGTCATTCGGGTGAGTTTTTCTTTTGCTCTGCCTTTGGGTGTGAAAATGTGTGGTCAGCAGGTAAATATTATGTATTTCCTTTACCAGGTTTTTGGAGGATAGTTTCTTTCTGAAAATTATTTGGTAGAACAAAGAAAATAGGAGTACATCTGAACAGTGTATGTGTTTGAATTGGATAGCATGGCATGCAGTTTTCCTTCTTCAATAGGAATGAATAAATCAGCTTTTACTTTAGTAAATCAAAACTATCTTCAGTGGTTTTCTAACAGTTTTGTTCCTGACTACATTCTAACATTTTATAATTTCCAGGCCTATTAACAGGTGGTGTTATCTAAAAGATTAAAAGCAAACTACAGGAATATTTGAAATTAATTTTCTGAGTGTTTAAAAGCTCAGATTATTAATGTTAAAATAACATAGAAATTAACTAGCATCTCAGAGATACATATCCTAAAATGGGGAAAATTAAAGAAAAAGCATCCCGAAGTTAGCAAATAATTCTATAAATTAAGGTCAAAATGTTTTCCTTATGCATAACACCACTTTCTGATCTCCCTGTAAATGATCAAGAATTTAGCAGTCTTATTTGCCTGCTCTTTAAGGGAGGACATGATGTGTCTTCTGCTGATGTGTGGAATGACCCAGATAATCAATGGCATACTGACCTATAGACAGTGGAGGGTTTCAAGCACTGTTGTTGTGTTTTATAGGTTGGTGTTTCCCCTTAGGAAAATTCACTTGATTATGAGCATGCTAACTGATATGTTGTCCTTATCCTACAGAGCAGGACATGGAAGGGTTAGACTTCCCATTATTTTGTGCTGCCTCAGTATGAGCCATGCTGACTGCCCACAGATACCATTTATTCTGCATAGTTCTGAAGCTGCTATGTACAGCTCAGCTAGTGTCAGGGCTGAATTGAAGCTCCAGTCACTGTTCTAGGTTATGTTCAAAGCAGTGATTTTGCTTTCTTAAGATTTTGATTTTCCATGTTTATTTTGTATGAAAACAACCTGGTTTTATATAAAAAGCTTTTTTTTTCTTTAATGATTCCAATGCCATGAAGATGTGGAACTTTGAGGTAGTAGATACTGCTGATCCTGTGGATGACACAGGGTTAGTGGAGATGGAGCCTATGAATGAACTTTGGCTTGGCAAGAATGTCAGCCTGAATTTCATTACAAAAATTCATGACCATGGACAGTCCTTCTGGTTTGCTCAGGTAAGACACACTCAGGTACATGCATCCTTATGGAGAAAAACAAAATGAGGAACATGCTGGTAATGAGGAACAGCAGTAGTCTATTACAAATGAGAGTGTTTCTTTTTAGTAGAATTCAGTATTCTAGATATATAGAAAATAATCTTCTTATCTACCTACCTACCTGCCTACAGTTTTGTTGGTTTTTTTTAAACACTGAAACAGGCTTCCTAGAGAGGTGGTTTAAGTTCCAAGCCTGTCAATGTTTAAGAGGCATATATAGAGGTGTCTAAAGATTTACTTTTAAGTTTTGGTCAGGCCTGAAGTGAGCGGGCAGTTGGACAAGGTGGTCCTTGCAGGTCCCTTCCAACTGAATTATGCTATGTTATGCTGTGCTGTGTTTTTAGTGTACAGTAATGTGTGAGACTCTGGCATAAGAATAAGAGAATGCCAAAAGGTATTGTCCAAGTTCTATTACCTTAAAGTGATGAATGGGATTCATAAGACGAATATAATTGCATTTAGTAATTTTTGTTTTGCAATGATAATCATTAAGGACTTTTTAAGAAGTCACCATGTACAGTTTTATTTCCAAATCGAGTCTGAAAATATTCAATTAATGTTTTTTCTTCTTCAGGATACAAGTGGAGCAATATGGAAGCTGGATTTGACTTTTTCAAATATGGTAATTTTGTTTTTTCTTTCTTCTGATTTCTTCAGCTCATTTGCAATAGGAACCATATCCTATGACATCCTGTAACTATATTGGTTCCATCTGAAATGAAATTTGTGTTTTATGAAGTTGCACAGTAGAAAATTATAGCATTGAAACAAATATTTTATTTCATAAAAATTTTCAAATTAAATTGATTGTAATGATTTTGCAGGATGGTAAAGAGGAATTTGATTTTTGATTCCTGAAATTTCAGCTGCCAAATTCAAGTTACTTTAAAGGAGTTTGATTCTGTAAACTGGTAATGAAAGTTGCATGGATGCAGGAAATGAGTTCAAAGAGTGTTGTTATTTCCTCTATAGATAGGTGTTTGAACTAATCCTTGTTTGAACTAATCAATGACAGAAAGAACTAGAAAAAATAATAAGAAGATGAAACACACTTGAAGTGTTTTATCCTACTGGTAACTAGTGTTACTGCTGGAGATGTTTTTGATGGAGAAATAGATGACAGAGGTGAAAAAGTGGGCTTTTAATTTTTGCTCTGGAACATAAAGTAAATAGGAACAATACCTTGTGGGGAATAGAATTCTAATGTGAAAAGTAAAATATGTTCCAAGAATTTTATGGTAAATAAAAGACACATACTATACAAACTAATGTTAAAAAAAAATTGTTGCAAAGTCTGTAATTCTGTGGATGATGAAATTATTTCCCAGGCAGCATAAGCTCAAACTGGAGAGCACGAGTGTAAAATAATTTCTCTTCTGTTTTGCACTGCAGAGCCACGACCCAGAGCGCATGTGTACCTTTCATTCTGGGGGGATTGAGGCCATTGGTGTCTCTCCCTTTACATGCCTGATGGCCACCACAGCTCTTGACCGTAAGTGCACTGTTCTTTCCTCTCATGACACTGCCATTATGGGTTTTGAAGGGCAATGATGCTTGCTTTGGAGCTACTGTGTTTTGTATTTGTGCGTTTGCTCTTGCAAAGTCACTGTTGTTCCTGGGATCAGCTCTTTAATAGTTAAGGTAAATCATGAATGTTTTGAAACAATGCATTAGGACTGCTTCATCCTAAAATCCTGGCATTTTAACAACAGAAGTTTTTAATGGGAAACCTCATAAATTGTTTGTTCTGAAGGAATGGCTGGAAAAGTGAGACATCTGGTTTGAGTAATGGCACTTATATTCAGTGTTGGGATTTAAAAAGTGTTGGGATTTTTATCTTGTAAGGAATTACATACACCTCCAGCATTGTGTAAGCCACTGCAAATATTAATGGTTTTGCCTTTCTTAGAAAATGCAATAGCTATTATACTTTCATCAACAGATAACAAGCAATTACAGACATATTCATTTAACTTGTCTAAATGTTGCTGTTTAAGCCTCTCAGTGTTAGCTTTATGGTGCTTTGAAAGAAGAACTACTGGCCAAAACACTAACAATGTCATTTGCACTGTTCAGAAAACACTGCAAGGGTTTTTTTACACAGACAGTACTGTCTTGTAATTTGTCTGTGTTATAAAATGCACATATTCTTCTAGCCTGAAGACTGACTCCTACCAGTTGAGCAAACAACATTTCACATAAACGCTAGCTGGAATGGAATTTTATGCAATCAGTATGTGTGCCTATGAATCTGTTAATTTTCCCTCTAATGAAATTGAATCTATTGTGGACAATCTCCTTTAAATGTTTTCCTCCCTAGGCAGTCCCAAGTAGTAGCCTGTCATCTTTTCCTATGTTGTCAGTACAGATTTTCCATAGAGTAGGCCACAATTCTGTGCTTGCTTGAAAATTATGTGTAGATTGTCAGCCTGGGACTTCTTATTACAACCATCAGCTTCGACAACTCTTGGTTCTGTATAAGTTGAAGAGTGAAGAAATCATATATTTTGTTCATGAACGCCATGTTAGCTATGGTGCTCTGTAACCATCAGTCATCTTTCATGCAGGCATTTTGTTACTCAAAAGAGAAAACATACATTTAATCCAGATTTTAATTAAAATAAATAGACATTTCTCCAAAAATCCTAACGTGTAAGTGACATTGCAAGAAATAAATCCTTACTGTCTCCTTTCCACACAGGGTCAGTGCGCATCTATGATTTCAGCAGCAACAGCCAACTGAGTGTAATCAAGTTTAAACAGGGAGGAACAGCACTGGCATGGGCACCTGCTGTTGTGAGTTTTTTCCTAGCATGTTAGCAAAAATTCATCAAGGAGCCTATGAGCCTGCCAGCATCCAGGAAGGTGCTCAGCAAACAAGACATTAGAGGTCACTTGTTAGGCCGTGGTGTAATTCACTGTAGCAGGATGTATGGATAAGTTTGTGGTAGTATGTTTGGGGTAGTATGTTAGTACACAGTATGGGAACAGTTTAACTTTACTATAGGTTATCAGGTATCCTACTTTGTGCCTTCCTAAGATTTTAAAATCAGATCTCTGTGTGCCGTATGGGAAGTAGTCTGAGTTTGTAGACTAACAGCTTCTATTTAACCCACGCAGAGCAAATGTCAGTTAACATGAGTTAGTTAACACATTTTGAAATGACAGCCCAGACAAATCACAAACATTTTGAGATAAATCATTAAAAACTGTTGCCAGAACTGATCATTTGTGGAGTGTGGAATATATCACTTTCAGACATATTTGCTAATTTTAATTAAAGCAGTGTCTAGTTATCTTCTTGAGAAAACGTAGCATGCCTGGTGGGTTAATTGCAAGCAAATTTAGGAGGCAAATAATTACTTGAATGTTCAAGGTGAGGGTTCCACTGGGAGAGTACCTTTATTTTATAAAAATAATTATTTTATAAAAGTATAATTCTGGCCATGCAGGCTTTCAGAGTTGTTGTTAAGCGTTACCTGTACCTTCATGATGAAAGCTGTCTGCCACAATAAATTGTACAGCATCACAAAACTGACTCAGTTCAGTTTTATGAAAGTTATTGCTAAACACAATCTGAAAAACAGAGGGCACTTAGTCTATTCAGCTGCATTTAAAATTGCATTAGGTACTTGGTCACAGTTTAAAGTGTGCAAATGTATTTTAAAATCTGTGCTATTAACCTAAGAAAATTTAGTGCAACATACTTTGAAGCATCTGTATACCATAATCTCTCCATAGGCAAGTGTCTTTGTTAGGTAAGTGAACACCAACAAATCAGCTCGTAAATTGACTTCAAGACATTACCATGTATGGCAAATATCAGCTAAATCCACAAGTCCAGCACAATCCAGCTAAAACACAGGCCTGTTTCTGCTAAGCTTTATCACAGTTCAAGCCTCTCTTTAGTGTTAGCAATTGGCTTACCTACAGGTCTTATGGTAAAGACTCCTCCTCCTTTCCATCTCAAGTGGCATTCCCTGGTGACTGCTGTACTTTCTACGGACTCAGCCAGACACAAGCCTGTGCCCTGACCTCTTAAAAAATCATACTTAGGTTTCGTGCCCCATATTATATTCAGGAAAATAGAATTCTTTCTTTTTTTGAGTTTCAGCTCTTCTTCTTAAGAAGGTGATATATCTTTATGTCAGTATGAATTACGTCTTCCTCAGACATTACAACCACATCCTCATTAACATCTTCAGTTTTAGTGCCATGTTATCACAAAAAAAACCAAAACACAATCCAAACCAAAAAATAGGCCCCAGTCCTCTATCTTCTTTTGTGGTACCATATTAGAGAGAATAAACAACATTTCCCATGTATGAAATATTCTTTGTGCTTTAGCAACACTTCCACCTAAGGTGAGTTTAAAGGTAAACACCAGAGCATGTGCCATATGGATTATTCTTTGGAGCTCTCAGATGTACACTGTGATTTTTTTTTTCTTTATTTCATTTAAAGGTAAATCCTGAAGGAGGTCTAATTGCCGTGGGATTTGAAGATGGTGTTGTCCGCATAATTGAGGTTTATGATCCCAAACTGCTGCCCGGTCATGCAGGACATGCCAATGAGATTGCAGAGATAAATCTGAAACAAGTTTTCAAACCTCATGGTGCTGCAGTCACGGCCCTGGCATATAAACAAAAGGGAAATGTGTTTGCCACAGGGGTATGTATAATTTAGTTTGGTTGGTTTTATTAAGCCACAAATGTAGAGCCTTTTAAAAGAGATAAGGTAAAGTTTGTTTACTGACAACACAGTTTTACTTCTGTTGCTGCTGATTGCTTGTTGTAGTTCTCTGTGCAGGGAGAAGGATCTGTTTGCATTCACATCTGTTTTTCTAAAGGAAAGCAGCCATGCAATTCACACAATTCATTTTGTGAATTACTGGACTGTTTACTGTGAATTCTGTAATTCCCTTTGAAGATGGATTTGGTTCCTTTTGGAATTAGTTTAGTAGGATCTTGGAATTAGTAAAATCAAGGCCCTTGGTACACCACATTGGCAGCAATCCAGCTGCTACCCAGCACTGCTTGGCCTTACCACAGGGTTGGTCCGTCAGTCATTATGCCTGGTAGTCTTTGAGTTTCCAGTTAATATGGTGTCTCTTTAAAAGCTAGTTCTTAGCTGTGATCAGTGCATTTGCAGTTACGTGTTCCTTAGGCTGAATTGCCATGCATTTCATTTAATGTAGGATTTAAGCTACAATGAATCATGTTGTTGAACATGAATCATGTTCAGTTCTGGAACTTCTTGTTATCTGGGGAAATCAACTTGTGCTGCCTTGTCTAAAAATCAGGCCTGATCTTGAGATATAAAGGAGCTCCTAGGAAGTTGGCAGAAAGCATATGGCAGGTGATGCCAAAGGAGGCCCATGAGAGCAGTTAAGAGCTATGGGTGCAATATGTTTCTTGGAACAGTATGGACAGGATTTTTATTATCTCCCAGTAATTGTCATGGAAATCCAGTCCTAAGTTCCCCTGTTTAAACACAAAAAAATGGAAATATGTACCTGTGTCATAAAGTGCTTAGAGTCTTTTGAATTTTTGATCAGCTTTGATTCAGTCATCATCTTTCTTTGTTTTTCCTCAGAGTAAAGACAAAACAGTTTTCTTTTTTGTTATTGAGGATGAATACAAGCCTATTGGATTCATCTGTGTCCCTGGGCCTGTACAGGCATTACAGTGGTCTCCACCTTCTTATGTGAGTAATGCATATTTTTTTTTCTTTCCTTCCCAGCAGGGTTAACATATAATTTAAAAAAGAATTTCCAATCAAAATAGATGAAGATCCATGACTCTAGTCATGTTCTCTATAGACAATACAAATAATGTTTTGCTACGTTGTTCTTCATGCTGCTTTAGCATGACAGATTCTGAAAGGTTCTGTGTAGCTGAATCTCTGGTTCAGTCACTATGGACATATTTTGGGCTTTGGATAATGCAAACTACAAGATTTTGGTATGCTTTTTGAGCCCTTGACTTGAAGAAACAATCTTATTCTTTAGCTTTTGGAAGAACTGATTTTCTTTGACAAAGAAGTTATTTGAGCGTTACTGTCTGTGACTCTTGCCCCTATTAAAACAGAGTTTTAAAAAGATTTTTGACCACATTAAAAAAGATTTTGGGTGCTTCTTGAAATTCACATTCTGTGTTTGAAATATGTCAGGACATATCAACTTAGGTTTTCGCTAATATCTAAAAGTTTTCTAGAGTTAGGATAACATTTGAAATTTTATTTCGTTCAGTATCCTTATTTAGAGGAGAGACCATTCATTATATTTAGATGCTAGCAAGATATATTTTACAGGTGCATAGTGGCAAAGTGTTGGTATCTCCACTCCTAAAAGCTGGCAAAAGACGTCTTGTTATGAATTCTATCTTACTGCGAAAACAGTCGATCTTGATCTGACAGTTACATTTTGAGTCCTTTCCTTGAAGACAAGGTACTCCTCCTTACTGAAAAAAGCACCCATTGTGTCTTGGATATGATAGATTCTGCCTGAGTAATTTTCTCTACCAGTATCTGGCCTCCATTGCTAGATAAGAACACTTGCTTAACACAGTGCCAGCATTGGAATGTCACTCTATTATTTTTTGTAATTTGTTTTAAAGAAGCACTGCTGATTAAATACATTCCATTTAATGACTGCATTTTTAAACTGAGATCCTATAGACACAGGAACCATATCATTCCTAGTCAGGGTTTCCATAGCAACTCTAAAATGCCCTCTTTGCACATTTTTAGTGATGGGTCAGATAAAATAGGCCTCTCTCTCTTTTCTCCAGATAGCTTATGAAAACTGAAATTAAATACAGACTTGTCTTTTAAAAACTCAAAACACTGAATAATTATTACCTTAACCTCACCTATTCTTCCTAACTTCACGTTTTAAAGGACTTGTGAGGTGCCAACAAAAATTAAACAAACTGAAAGGTAAGTAGCATTTGGCAAGACTTTGAGCCAAGTCTGTATTAGTACAGAAATATATGAAATTATCAACCGAAAACCTACTAAGTCCTGGGTCAAATCCATCTTTTAATTTAACCAAATTTCCAAAATATGCTGCTTTCAAGCTAAGCAGTGTCAGAATTATAGCTGGTTTGGACACAGCAAGGATTTCTTCAATTCCTTAGCTTTGCCTAGCATAAAAGAAGCTCACTGATTTCTGATGTCCAATTTAAAAGTGTACATAGAAATAAGAGCACAGGTGAATGAGTGGCTTTATGCCTGTGCCTCTGCCTAACCAACTTTTCCTCCCATTTGTCTCAATTCCATTTATACATCTTCCCCATTATTTGTGTTTTTATACAGGACAAGAGCACGGTGCTCATCCTTTGTGAGAATGGCTTTGCTGTCCAGGTTCTTGCCCCTCTCCGTAGGAAGCAGGATAAAGTGACCACCTATCACATAAAAAACCTGCCAACACAGTACTTCCATTTTTATAGTATTAAATCCCAAATCAAGGTAAAAAACTCTGCTGTGGCAGAATTTCATCTTCTTCATTGTGCCAGGTGATCAAACTACACAGAAGAGTTTCTAGTCCCTGTATTTCATCACAGGATTTTTGCTTAGCTCCTTGAAAGGGAATGGTAGGTAGAAGCCATTTGTGGCTTGAAATTACAAATTGTTTTTGGTTTATTCAATGACACTGAAAGCATGATGTGAATTTTGTTTATAATTAGAAGACAGCATTAGAGAAAGGGAAACGTAGTTGATTAGTTCTCAAAACATTTTAATTTTGGTAATTTTCACAAAAAGACTATTTCTTGTGATTGATAGTCACCCTACAGGAAATTTCTTTCAACAGTTATGAAACATCTCTTTTTTTCAGCAGTGTTTCTGGCTTTTAAAAAATCTTTTAAGTTTAAAGGTGTGCATTTTATTTCTGAATGGCACTTAGTATTTAAAAAGAATATGTGGGGCCAAAGAGAAATAGTTATACCAACTCACAGCTACAGTCAGTTTTGTGAAACTAAAAAGCAAGCTGATGTTAGGCTCAGAAGAAGAACTCCAGTGAGCAGGCTCTCAGTTCCATGCTCAATCCAATACAATCCAAGAGTGTCTCTAATACTGTTGTTAACCTGTGATTTCTCTGCCTTCTCTGTTAACTGCTCCTGTATTATTGCACGTTGACAAAGCTTCATTTCATGTTATAACTTGGAGGAAGTCAGCATTCAGGAGAAAGACTCTAGATGTTTTTTCACAGCAGTATCTATAAGAATACACACATTATTTTAATCTTTCATATGCATGCTTTGTCATCAGAGTTTTTTTGGGGTTTTTTTTGTTTGTTTTTTGGTTGGTATTTTTTTGGGTTTTTTTAGTCAAATGAGAAGAATAATGTTGAGAAGCAATCACTAAAAATAAAAAATGTTTCTACAGAGAGAAAGAATGGCTCTCTTTTTACTTTGGAATTAGATAAATAATTAACAAGTTACAAAAAGGATGTTCTAATGCAAGGAAAGATTTCTCACAGTAAGGGTGGTGATAAAAAAAAAGTAATTTTTATAGTCTGTAGAGTCCCTAGAACAGGAGATTTTTTAAAAGGTATGGCAGACAAAGATCAGCTGATAATATTTAAGGGCTTGCTGTTCGGCTATCTAATATCTTCTTAGGAAGCTACTGTTTTAGAGAATGTTTCATATTTGTTTATGCTATAGTAGGCTTGAATGGAAGAGAATTTTAAAGGTTTGATAAATCTTTCCTTCATTGTTCAGAAGTTAAGTCAGTTACAGCTTCTCTCTTTTGCTCTATACCAATGATGCACTAGAACTTATTTGAGTTTTCAGTTATTTTCTTTCACCAGGGCAGGCAGGGGACAGGACTTAGGATTTCTGCAGGAGTAAGCTTAGTGGTGAAGATTTGGAATAATCCCTCTGAGGAAATGTTGAAATCTGCTTGTAATTCAGAATTATTTCTGTTTCAAAGGACCAAGAGTAAATACTTCAGAGGAGGGGGAAATTTCACTGGAGAGTCCCATGAAATCTGGTTATCTCTGCTAGGTTGACAGGAAAGAGATTTCTGTAGATATTCTGTATGTATAGTGCCAGGACCACCTTGGATTTAATTTATGAGACTCGTTCAGCCAGTGATGTGTGGAGTGCCTTGGTTTCATGTCTCGGTGTTTCTCTGCTCATTGTAATAGCTGAAAGAGGAGATTGCACGGAGAGAGAAAGAAAAGGAAGAGAAGGAGAAGGCAAGGCTTGAATGGATAAACCAGCAAAAGGAGCTGGGACTTGAGGTAGAAGAAACTAAAGAGGAAGAACCTGAAGAAGAGCCATTGCCATCTATTTACATACCAGAAGAGCCCAGTCCCATCCTCTGTGGCTTTTATTCAGCACCAGGAAAATTTTGGCTTTCTTTGGTAAATCAATTTTTACTACGTGTTGATGGGATTGCATGATGTGACATCCTTTCCCTTTGAAACCTGTCATCCCTAGAACATCCAATTCCTTTCATCCTTGACAGTTTCAGTGGTTTTTGTGAAGTATACCAGTGGTGTCACTCTGATTCAGATTGTTTGGTAGATATCCAGTAGGTGCCCTTCTTGGTGGTGCCCGAATGGGCACAAAGACTGAGCTGTTCCCTCACAAGCAGAAGATAGGATTTTAACATAGTGGTTGAATGGCTTTTAATGCCAGAGATCATGACAGACTTCTGTCTGTGGATAAATAGGATCTCTAGGTGTTTGGAAGTAGCATTTTCTAACATATCACAGATTCTTAAGAAAGGAAGAATTATTCTGAAATTTGCATTTTCCTGGTCAGTTGCTTCACCATTTCCTTATGGTCCTTCTCTTCTTCAGGGTGGGTATGACTCAGGGTTTCTCTATCATTGCGAATTCTCACATGGTGAAAAAGAAGACCCTGAGAAGAGGAAAGATGAACCCTTTGAAGTGATTCCTATGCAGGACACTGACAACAATCCCATTCACCAAATCTCCTTCTGGTAAAACACTGTAATGTAACAAATAGCTCTGGGATAAAGCTTGATGAAATTGAACTTGGAAGGGAGGAATGCTCCTTTGTCCCTTTTCCATTGTGGCTCAGCTCTAGTATATAACTCTCTCTGGTTTTCCTGGCACTGAGTTTCACTTAAAATTCCTAATGGACATAGCTGAGCCATGTGTCTGATAGAATAATTTTAAAAGACCTTCAAAGATGAAAAAGTGTGATTTCTAAGTAAGTGCTGACTAGAACTCAACCACCCTAGACTGTACAACTCCAGGAGAACCGTTAGAAGTCCCTGCATTTAGTGATCACCAGAACAGCAGTCCTTTATCATAGTTAACAAAGAGAATAGAACATGGAGCAGTCAATCCATCCCTCTAGTGCTAAGAATATGGGCTTCTCAGGACATTCTGTGAACTGTACGAATAGAAAGGCTGGATTCATTTCAGACTCCCAGTATTAGGTTCCCTGTAAGATAGGCATGTTCTGCATCAAAAGGAGGCAGGTTTAATTCAGGCTTTAATCTACTGCTGGCGGCATTCATCGCCACCTGTATTAAATGGGGAGCAGGGGCTAAAAACTGCTTTTCTAGCTTTTGACTTGGTGTCTGCTACACTGCCCAGCTCAGGGCTAAGACTAGTTCTAAGATACCTAGCAAGTGCTGGAATGAGCAGCCAGTTAACTGCAAAACACTTCATAGTAGAATCACACATACTTGAAATGCTCCAAATACTTTGCTTTCAGCTTCCAAACTTGGGAAAGTGATTTCTATTAAGCTAGATCAGCTCTTTTCCTATTTTGAACTTGCTTGTTAGAAGTTGTTTGAACTTGCTGCTCTTACTCTTTCTTCTTTATTTAACAGTACCCGCATGTCCCTGATGTTCTGTGGGATGCAGGATGGCTCACTTCGTGCTTATCCTCTCAGTGAGAAAGGCCTCTCAGTGGGTGCCCTGAAGGACTACTGGTACCTGAATGTGCATGACAATGATAATGGGCAGATCCGGGGGATGTGTTGCAGTCATGATGATAGGTGTCTGATTACCTGTGGTGGAGATGGAAACATTTTTACATTTGACCTCATGTCAGAGGAAGAGCTTCCCAAAGAGCTAAAAGTCAGAATCCCTCCTCCTAGGGTAAGTTGGTACCCTCTTTCACTGAATTAGGCCTATTTGCTATGAAACTGTCCTGATGGACAAACATGGTTCAATTATTTTTCTTAAAGATCTTTCACAGCAAAAGCTGAAGTTTCCCAAACTATTTAGAAGTAGAGCTCTTGCAAAACGTTCCCTAATAAATGAGCTCTGTGACTGCACTCTTGCTTCTCAGTGTTTTATGTTTTTCTCCAAATGAACATAGTATGTGTTATTCATATGTAATATTCTGCCAGTGCTTTCCCACTCAAATGTGTAGTCATACATATTCCTGGAATTAAAGAATTGCAAAGATTTGTCATATTTCTTACCTTTCTTCGGTTTAATTCCTGTAAAATATGATTCTGCTCTTGATGGGGATTCTAGAAATACTATTGGAGAGTACCAAATATGTAGTTTCTTTATACATCTAGTACCATTTATCTAAAATTCACAATGGGTTTTTTACATTTGCAAAATAGCACAACACAATGCTGATCCTGTTGCTCTTGGGCAGCATTAGTAGTAATGAATTTACAGGTGTCCTGTACTCACTGCAGAGCTGATCATCTCTAGCATGTTTAAACAGATGACATGGGAACTCAGAAGCAGTTCTACTGATAATGCACAAGAAGAGGGATGCCAACTAAAATGTTCAGACTTTGTTGAATTTTTAAAAAGTCTTAAGAGTGTCTGAATTAAATAAATATATCTTGAAAGAAGCAGTGAGAGCTGTTGCGTAAAGAAGTGCCATCATGCACAATAAATATTACAGTAGGTATACATTCAATAGAATTTAAAAATCTTGAAAGATTTCAAGATTTTTAAATTCTATTGAATGTAATTAAACTTTAACTTTAAAGTTTAATTAACAAATTAAACTTTAAAATATGTTTTAATGCTGGTTAGTAACTACATTTTGAAGGATGGTTGGCAACAGAGACAGAGGAAACTGTGATTTTGGTCATTCAGCTAAATTGTTCATGAGTAGTTGGCATTCTTTACCAGTATGACAAGAATATATAGCACTGACAATAGAGCCAGAATGATTTTCTAGAAGTGAATGATTAGAGCCTTTGATATCAGAGCCTTACTAACTCCAGTATTACAAGAAGTTATTAATATACCATTAAAAGCATATGTACAGATTTATCATTTTAAATATGTAAGTGGTTCTATATAAAGACTTTTATGGTCAGTTCTATTGTTCAGGCTAACAACATTTCTTAATGACCATTCTAATAGAGTTTTTCCCTTTTCGAAGTATATCTTCATTAAGTATCTATTCTAGTTTTAAGTCATGTGGAAGATTAAAAAAATTCTATCTTCATTAAACTTCATGAGATTCTTAGAGAATTAAATACAAATCATCTGAAACTAATTGAGTTAAATTACAGATCAATTAAGTACAACTAAATTGTTGGGTGATAGTCCCCCCTCTTTTTTCAGAGCATGATTGCCTGGGGAAATGAGGCTTGTGCCACTGCAATGTCCATCCATCTGTCATTCTTCACAGCTAATAATTGTGACTCCATTATGCAGTCAGCAAAAGCCAACCAGACTAATTACAGATGTAACTTGGAATTAGCCCATGACACTGACTCTTGTCAATGTGAGGGGAGACGAGAATTGGGCCGGGGGGTAGAGGACCTTGTTATGGGACAGAGTGAACTCTGTTATGGGACAGAGTGAACTTAGGACAAGCAATGATGTAACAATTTATGCCGCTGGGGAGGTTATAGGATTTGTGTTCTCTGTCCCTAATATTTCATTAATTCTTTTACATATAAACAAACTTCATTTCTTTTTCAGCTTGAAACATTACAACATAATATTTAAGGCCAGATAGTAATATTGAAAATGAATATTTCTTTTGTTTTTGTGAGAGGTGGTGAGAGCTCTGTCTTTATGTTTATAAAAGCTTTACTGTCTGTTGAAACTATAACTGCTTGTTTAAAGACAAGACAATGCTTTATTCCAGAGAGGTCTTGAGAAGGAAAAGGCTACTGAAGACATTACGGATCCTGATGCCTACACGTAAGAGATGCTTAGATATTGATGAAAGGGATTTTCAAGTGTTGGTAACTCTTTTCATGTGTCTTTCTTTTTGCCTACAAAGAGGAGGGACAAGTTGATCACCCTGAATTTTCATTTATTTGTGAAACACACTTTTTTCAGCCTTTCTCTCCATTTCATCTATTTTTCTCTGGAAGTAATTCAAATATCTACTATGAGGCAGTTAACTTCAGACTACAGAGACAGCAAAAGGTCAAAGCCCCTTGATATTAAGAGTGTACAAATATAGAGGAAGATTATTCCTTTTTAAGTTACCTTAACAACCGTTGAGTTCACTGGGAATTTAAGACTGTCAAGGAAATCTAAAAGGTCATATAAACTGTAAAATTTCCACTCTTGCATTGAAACAACATAATCTCCTTTTTATGCATCTTCAGTATTGAGGAATACAAGCAGAAAAAGGAGCATGAACAGAAAATGAAGGAAGCTGAAGAAAAGAAAAATAGGAAAAGAGAGAAGTTAAGTGCACTGAGACAAGACTTTGTTTTTCTCCTTCAAAAGAATCAGGAGTTGCCCAAGCACATGCAGTTGCACAGAGAGGTACACCTGGCTTTTATTGGGGTCCTTTACATTTACAGGCACCTTCTTCTAAAATATTGCTACATATCATGTTGGGACCCAAGATGTCCAATGCTTTGGATTAAGGTAGTTTTAAGAATATATAAATTGCTGGACTTTTGAATCACAGCTGATTATTTGTGCCAATTAAGAAGCACAGGAAAAAAATGTCGTTCTCTGTGGAGATAGCTTCTGAAATAAAGGGTACTGTTGATGTGCATGCAACTAAGGCACCTAGGGTAAAAGTATTTATTATGAAGACCTAGTAGCCAAGATAATGTGATGTTGGGTTTTCTGTCTTCCTGCAGGAGTTTGAGATGGACCGTAGGATCTTTGAAGAGCTGGATAGGCAGACACTACAAAGAATCCATTTAGTGCAAAAGCAGCTGGCTTGGGAGCACGAGAAACAATTCATTGGACTGCAGAAACTACAAGCACAGTAATTACCACTTTTCTGCTACTTCTCTCCCTGACCTTCCATGGGGCTTATTGTCTATGAAGTTGTACCTCCCACAAGAAAAATGAATGAGATTTTTTAAATCTCTCTCATATAATCAGTATTTCATCTGTTCCGTTATGATTCTGTTCTTATTTAAGAATCTTATTTATTCTTGGAACATACACAGGAGTATATGTTCATATTTATGTGTAATTACTTCTGTTGAATCTTTGGTGAAAATGCAGATAATCAAATGAAGGAAATTACTTCATTTGGATTCACTTCTGTATTAAGAAAGCTGGTTGAGACTGTTTGCCTGGGTTTGCCAGTACGTTCAATAAGAACCAAGAACTCTTACTGAAATATTGAAAAACAACCTGGGAAACGAATGCCTGTTTTTAAGACGTGTTGTGTATCTGTCAGGTATTTTAATGTCATTGCTAACACAATGTTCTCTATACAATTTGAAGTTACAAAACAAACTTTCTCAAGAACACAAGTTTAAGCATGAGGTGCATTTTGAGTTGGTTTTCATAGATCTAGGTAAGAGAAAAAGATGAATTAATAAAATAAATATACAAGTAAAAAACCACCTTAGGCACACAGAGTATGTGACTGGGAAAAAAGATAGACTGAGCATGTTTTTGATAAGTCCTTAACAGAAGATGAAATTTACTGTCATGAAGAACCTGGTATAAGTTTTTATATTGGGAAAAGTCTTCATGTGTTTATTCTTGATCGTCTCCATTCTTAGATTGCATAAAAGTCAATAGGTAGTGTCAGATGTCATCATGCTATGCAATTACTTACTGACTTGTGGATTTATATGTAAGGATTGTATGTGCAATAAGAGAACTACACTATCCATGCTCTTTTGGTTAAGGTGAAATGGTATGTTGTGCCCACTGACATCAGACAGTTTTGTCTAATTTGGGATCCCAGGTTTCGGGACTCTCTGGAATTGACTCTCACTGTGCATGCTATTCAAAGCAATCATCAGATTTCGACCTACAGCCTTCTAACAGTGTCTGAGAAATATGCCCCAGATAAGAAACATGTGGACAGCAAGTGGGCAGTACTTAAAGAGAAGTGGACAGCACTTAAAGAGGCAGAACAAACAGAAGAGGAGATCCTCAGAGAGATAAGCCCTGTGCATAGAGGTAATGATAACCATTTAAATCTTTCAGTAATATGGTTTCTGTCTTTCATCTCAGTTTGTGTTCCTGGGTCCAAGATAAAGAAATACACGTGTAAGTGCAGTAAAGAAATATAGCTGTAATGTGTTTTTTTAGTACCTACATACAAAGTAACACTCATACATAGTTTTCCATGTTTAGATCAATGTCAGCAATTGTCTGTCAGCCCCATGGGTAGAATGTGACTAAAAGTCAAGTCAAGGAACCTGAATACTTTCAAAACATCCACTACAATGGAACTATCCTAATTCACATCTGTTCTACAGGAGTTGTCTGAGGGAGTTTCCAGTAGCTAGGACTGTGCTGTGCTGCATGGTATTACATCTTCACATGGTTATATTTTGTTTCAGGAAGTGTAGCTTTTGAGAAGGAGGCTGAAAGGCTGAAGACACCAGAGATCCGGAAGCCAACCACGCGCTATATAGAAAGCAGACGTCAGAAAATCAAAAGACTTGTTGAGAAATATGATGCACTGAAAGCCAAGATCATGAAGAGAAGGGCAGAGTGGCATGAATTGTGAGTCTTAAACTGGACTCTGTTCCTTTTTAGTTCTGCTTCTTATTTGAGGTCAAGTAATGCCATTTAGCTGTCATTTGGCGCTATTATCTCCCTGCTTAGGTTTCTATATTCCTAAGGGTTGTAATTAAAACAGATGAATTTTCATGTATCTCCAATTCTCAAGAGAGCATTAGAATATATTTAGTTTCTATGGTTCCTGTAAAATATTATCAAATTTGAATTTAGCTTGGTAGCTGCATTTTCAGATGGGGAGTAAAATGTGTCTAAATAGATCATGATTGAGAGATGCCATTACAGTCAACTCAAAGTGAATCCTTCCAGCCCCACATGGAGCAGACACTGTAAGAGCTGGGTAAGTGTTTGTGATATGCCCTCATGCTCCATGGTAGTCTTTATCTTGAGCAGCAAGAAAGGGGGACAGGACATCTTTTGCAGAATCATAGAATATCCTGGGTTCGAAGGGACCATCAAAGGACCCACAAGGACCATCAAAATCCAGTTCCTGTCCTTGCACGTGGCAGCCTCAAGAGTCACACCCTGTGCCTGAGAGCATGGTCCAAACACTCCTTGAAGTCTGTCAGGTTTGGTGCTGTGACCACTTCCCTGGGGAGCCTGTTCCAGTACCCAGCCACCCTCTGGGGGAAGAACCTTTTCCAAATATCTAACCTAAGTCATATCTTTGAATGACCACTTTTTCACAGCTGGGTTAGATGGGGCTTTGAGTGACCTGGTCTAGTGGAAGGTCCTGTCCATGTCAGGGGCACTGGAATGACATGATCTTTAAGATCCCTTATAACCCAAACCACTCCATGCTCATGGAAGTACTGATGAGTACTCTCTTCCTTAGGAGATGAATGGCAGGGAATAGGACCAATGTAGAGTCAGAATATAAAGCTTTTAAGGTTATTGAGTGTTTAACAATGTAGAGTAGGATCAAGTATTCTGTGCTACAGAGTGGTAGATTGTTGATGTGCGGCTCCCTGAAATTGATAGCAGCATGTACTCACTTAATCCAGAACTCAGTCTGAGTGTGAAGGTTTAAGCTTTCCCACGGCAGAGCTGTTTTAAGAGTTCTTAGGCGGAAAAAAACTCTGGGATTTTCATTTAAGTGTGCAAGGATATTCTTTCCAAAGTAGCCATTCTTTTCTGAAAGAGATGTATCACTCTTTCACCTCCCAAACTTTGCTGCACAAGTAAGAGGGTATGAAATGACTGTTTGTTCATACAAGACTGTGTGCTTTCTGTCTTGAAGTTCAGGTTTTTTTTGTACCTACCAGATACAAGAGCAAACCCAGACATAACCATGAGAATTCCAAAGATGCTGAGGAGATCAAAGAAGCACGGGAGAATATAGGATGTTACAGGCTGAAGAGTGCCACTAACTACACACTCACTGAAAATGAGCGTATAAGCACTGAAAAGAAGATGATACAGCTTGCAATCCTGGAAGACTTGGTATGTGAAACTGTATATAGCCCAATTTATTTGGGGGAATTGGACTTCAGTATTAATCACTGAAGAAATTTTTTGAAAATAATTGAAAGTGAGTGTGGGAATAGGCCTTGAAAGACAGACGGCTGTTTTGAGTAAGCTTTAGTTACAAATCAGCCCTTCTCTTGTGAACAGTCTTGTGCTTCAGCAAACTCAAACCTGAATCATTCCAGGGTGACTTTTTATAAATGAGAAAGAGAATTTACCTTAACTAAGTATTTCAGCAGGAACACCTGTCTTTTTTAATTACAAGTCTTATAATCTAGTAAAACACTGAGCTAAATAACCCCTGACAGGACATACCTTTACAAAAACAGGGATGTGAGCAAGGACAAGTGTTCAAGTGTGGCTTCTCTGTATTTGCACTTTGGTAATCACTGTTCCTGGAATTGGAATCTTCCTGAGAAACCAGTTTTTTTTGAGCCACCTTGCTATCGTAGGACACCTACAGTTACCACACATGTTTCAACCTTGAAGACACATTAAGTTCAAATGTTGTGCGGTATCTTTGTTGCTTTCTCTGTGACTTCTTTCCCCCCATCCTTCTCATAGGAATGGTCTTTCACTGTATTTGGCTGAGTGCAAAAGAGTGATGCTGCGTAACTTTGGCAGCGAGGCCTAAGCATTACAGAAGCAATGCTACAGTTTCAGGGGATTTGTTGGTTCATTTTAGTCTTGTGTTTGGACTTCAGCACCTCACTGTAGTGCTGATAGATACTATATACATCACTGCTACCAGATAGCCAGTGATTAACCCAACTCATTAGAACAAACAAAGGGAATAGTTCTTGTCATAAATTCTTGGTTTATACAGATGAGGAATTCCATCTGCTTCAGGTGGATGGTATGTTACTTTCTTTTATCAGAAGATGTTTCTGCCAAGTATATGGATGATAGATCACATTCAATTATTACTTTATGTAAAAAGAATCAACTAATACAGTGTCCCCTTATCACAGAATTATTGATTATCCTAATGTTAGCCTTTTTGAGTTGAGTAAGACTGCTTCCTGTGGTAGAGAATCCTACTAAAACAGTTTTTCCTTTGCAGATCCATAAGGCGAAAGTGAATATGAACAAAGAGATTGTGTCTTTGAGGGATCTCAAGGTTTCTACTATTGATGAAATCAAGAGTTTAGTGAAGGAAGTCAAATCCATACAGGCAAACTTAGATGCATCAGAACATCTCCCTATTCCCCCGATCCCTCAGTTACACCCAGATGAGGTTCCTGAAAAAATAGTTGAGTACAACAGTGATGTCCTCCTAAAGTTCAAAGAGGAGCAGGAGGCCAAGGCAAAGCTCAAGGAACCACTGGAAGGGTGTCCCTCATCTCGCGCATTTAGGCACGTGTTTCTTCAAACTCCTTCAGTGGAAGAGGGTGACCCCATGGCACAGGCTGGAGATGCATCAGCTGTGGTCACAGAGGAGCAGGAGTCTTTTGAGATGGGGAAAGCAGAGCCAACAGAAATGGAACTGGAAATTTTAAAGAGGGAGAAGATAAAAAATCTATACTTGCAGGAGACCTTGATTAAAAAGGTAGGAAATTGAAAGTTATTTTTGTCAGATTAAAAAATCCCGCTGGTTCATAAATGAAACCAAAACCCCTTCTGTCTCAGGATTGCTGCTAGTCTTGCCTTTCTGCAGTCCCATAAAATGCTAACTGTTGTAAATTTACAGTGGAAATCAGTATAAATCCATAACTATAACACGTGTTCTGACTATTATCACTTGAAAGACATCTTCGATTTCTTACTGATTGTGCCATGAAGCTATGATCTTAGTGGCCAAAAAAAGGGGAAAAATAAAGACAAGTAAAATGTTAGACATAACTTGAAAAATTAGAGTTAAAAAAGCATCATCACTACAACTTTGTAGATTCATGTTCTCAGCTCTTCAATAACTGTAGTCTCAACTTTTTTGGTCCAAAAAATGACTTTGTAGGATTAGAAAAGGTACAAAAGAGAGTAACCAAAATGCTTAGTCATGGAAAAGATTCTTTGAAAGGTACATCTAAGTGGATAATATATCTTTGGCCTGCAAAAAGGCAACTGAAATTGTTTTAGTGATGTGATAAAATTCTGAATAGCATAGAAAAGGAGGGAGGGAATAATCTCTTAAAAGGAGAGATATCAAATGAAATGGTCGTATAGAAAGCTTGAAGCATGCAAATGAAAATAGTTTTCCTTTCCAACAATATGCTAAGCTTTGGAACTCAGCACTAGAATGTGGGGGAAGGTATAATTTGATAATGTGGAAAAAAATCCATTCAAAGCTGTTGAACACAAGTGTACTGCTTCAAGCTCAGGATGCACCTGAGTTAGAGTTTAAGAGAGCTGTATAGGAGAGGTATGCCACTGTTCACTTGTTTGCTCCATTTCTTTGCATCTCTCCTCTAATTTCTTCTACTGGGAGTTGATTCTTTGGTCTGCCTCAACACAGATACCCTTGTTTGTGTGTATGAAGGTTTTGAGGGAATACCAAATTCTGCTGTGAACATCACACACCTGTAAGTTAATGTTAGCAGCTGCTAGTACTTATTTAGCTGTAAATGTCTAAGTGCAGAGCTGGCAGCTATTTCAAAAGAAGTCTGTCAAGACAGAAGAGTTATTTATTGATGCATCTGGGATTGTTATATAAACTACTGTAAACTACAGACTACTTGAAAACATTCTCTGAAGAGTAAAATACTTCAGGGATGGAGGGGATGTAGAGAAAGATTCCTGTGAAGCCCTGATGATTCTTTTACTATTATGCTTAGAACAAAGAATTGTCTTTCAAAGTGCATCAGTACTCTCTAGGAAATAGCATGTCCGAGTTGTTGATTTGGCAGAGAGAATTTTTCCCTTCTGCTCCCTTCTCTAGCTTTGCATGTTTAAATGCACTGGTAATACTTTTCCTGTTCCTGATTTCACACTCCTTTGCTCCAGATCAACACACTGGTGATCAACTTTGATGCTGAACTTTGCCTTTTGCGGCACAAGAAACTGAAGATGGATGTGCAGATGAAAAGTGCTGATCTGCGCTGCATCACATGCTGTGAAGAGCTGCTTATCCTGAAGAAACTTGAGATACATGAGGACCTTCTTGAGGAGAAAATTTGTGCCTTCATCAATAAACAGGAGAACGTACATGTAAGTGGATCACGTGTATCATTAATTTTAATTTAACAGTACCATTAATGCATGGCTTGAAACCAAAGTAAACCATAAAGTAAATGGTGGCATTCCTTGACTTTGTTTTAGCACCAATCCAGTGACTAGTGCTAAATTTTGAAAAACAAGAAACTCTTGATGATCAGCCTAATAGGATGGTCGCTTCTAACTTCCAATACTTAATTTTTTAATAATCTTAATATCTGTATTTTAACAGATCCTTCATTAAGTGGCATAAGTGACTAATCACATACTTTAAGAATATATTCCTAGGTGATGCTTGATTGAACCATGGGTTTAATCAAGAGAGAAAGACAAGTTTTGCATTTCCAAATCTTCACAGATGCATCCTATATACGTACACATGTGCTGTACCTTTTAACTGAAATAGTTTTTTGTTTGTTTAGTCAAAATTGAAGAGCTGCCTTGCACAAATGGAGGATAGAAAGTGTGAGATTGTAATGCTTGAGGAACGTGAGAAAGCTCTTTATGCCAGCTTCAAAGCATCCCTTGGAGAAAACAATGAATTTGCTGATGTTCTGACTGATATTTTAAAGAAGGAAATTGAATGTGTGGAAAAAAAAGAAGTAGGAGGAGAAGCAGGTTGGAGATTTTGTTCTTTTTGCTTTGTGGATTTGTTATACGTATTTCCATGTGGTCAAGTACCTATCTCTCGGTCTAGCTGGAGTCCTGAGTACACACAACACTCCAGTCAGTTCAAAAACCCGTAGGTCAGACTTACCCAGATTTGTTTATAGACTGACAATGTGTTCTGTGGCTGTCATCTTGAATGATAACAATGAAGTAATCCAGTTTCTAACATGACGGCAGTTGGTCTGATAACAGCTCCTGCAATTTACAGCCTGTAAGTCAGTGCCGAGGACTGATAATTGGTAAGAGGAAGAGGCACAGCTTTAAATGGGTGCTTCTCATGCTGTACCAATGGGAGCTATGGATAAGTGATTAGTCTGTCACATTCATGACATTCTGCTCTAATCTGTCCATGGACTAATGAGACATCATAAACCTAATCTGCAATCATCTATTAGTCACAGGACTAAACATATTACAAAAGGATTTCATTCATCTTAGTTACTCAGTTTTAAGCTGTTAAAGCTAGGCAGTCCTACTGAGCTAAAATACTTGTGCTTGCTCTGACTTAGCTTTTGATTTCAAGTGGGACATGATTAGCAAGAAGTGCAGACAATGGTGATGTTTTACGACAGATTTGTGCTTCCATATTCTGCTTGGTTGATTAATCTTTCTGGTAGAATGGTAAACCTACACTGTTTAAGTTCCTAACATGTATAAAGAGAGGAAATATGTTGAAGATAAGTCCCAAAAACATGGGCTGCACCTGTGCCTGTTCTACTACGAGGTGATCTCTCAGTCTCTCTCTCTTTCCCTTTTTTCTTTTTCCTTTCTGTGAAAACATTGCATCAGATCAATGCAATAGGCACAAAGGGCCTGGATTCACATATCACCAGAATGATTTTTCATGGGCTGCTGGGCTTGTGTTTACCAGCACATTGGCAGAATGCATAGCTGATGAGTCTGAAGCACTTTGCAAGCCAGTGCCTGTTTCTTTCAGGTGAACAAAATGAAAATAAAGAAGAGGATGATGAAAAGCCTGACTTAAAGGCTGATGAAGAAAATTGTGGATCTGTAAACATAGTCTTTGATGACTCAGTTTGCCCAGAAGGTACCTAAGCTGTTATTTCCTTGTGTTAACTTGTTTAGCTTTAGGGCCAACATCATGTGTTTGAAAAGAAAACACAGATTTTTAAAAATTATTCACTGCATGGTAATGTAATGAAGGGCTGGAATGTGTGTACCCCTTCTGTGTGCAGTATTTTTCCCTGGGAAACTTTGGTCAAGACAATAAAACTTAGTGTAGACTATCCTAATTAAAAAAAAGTTTGGAAAAATGAAACTTAGCTAAGCACTAAGAATTAATTATTTTGTGTAAAGAAGCATTTACTATTTCATGGCTGTTATCTGGAGAGAAAAGGCTCCTCTCTGGATTGGAGCAGTGGCAAGGCTGTAGCTGCTCTTTGGAAACCAGCTGCCTGGCCTGGCTGGATCCCTTTCTGTTCAGGGAAATTCTGAGGGGATCCTCATGCTGTTGATCGAAGCTCTTTGTTACCACCTCGTGGATTTATGCAGCAATGGCCTGTTGCTAGGCTGTTCTGAAAAGTTAGTAGCTTTACTTTGCAAAATCCTCTTCATTTGTGCATTCAAAAAAGGCAGGCAATCTCTCTTCCTCCTTTTCTTTTGTGCAAGCTTAGCTAATTTAGGATGTTGTTTTTTTAAAAAAAATTCTTTGAGTGAAATTCTTTGACCATGTAACAGCACTGCTTCATTTTGAAGTTCTAACTTACCAACAATTTGCCTTCCCTTTTTTTAAAATTGGATTTTAAAATCATTTCCACAAATTGAATTTTTATTAACTTCTTGTTTATCTCGTTTTTCAATGGAATGTTGGGAAGAAATAAAAATTTCAAATTGCTAATTTAATAGGGTAATTACATGTTGCGTTAGCGTCTTCATATTTGTCTCTTTATGTGGAAACTTTTTGGCCTTTATTGGGCTCTCTTTTTTATTATTATGTCTGCTGATATGGGCATAATTATGCATTTGCTAAGCATTACTGAAATCACAGTATTAGGTAGAAATTCAGAGATCTTCCTTACCATGACACGGGTTCTATGAAATACAGCTTTGTTTACAAGTAGAGCTATAAATGATCCCTACAGCTAGTTCATATTGTGAAGGGTGCTGTGGAGAAACAACTATGTGCTCACATAATTGAAGATTTTACTAAAACATGTATTAACTACTGGGACTGCATTGCTTACAAAAGCTAGTTTTTGAGCACTTGCCCTTAATGCTGGCTTTGATGCATTTAATCTGACTTCTGGAAACAAGATATCTTGACTGAATGTAAAGAAGAAAAAGATCCATCCAAGACATTGACCTGTTCATGGAGGCACGTGGCCCATGGGTTTATGTTTAAGGAAGCAATGGGGAACCAAACCCATGGCGTTATTATGGGGAATGCTGGGAATATGCACAGGACAAGGTACCAGCTCTACTCAGTAATTCCAGAGTAGTCACAGTGAAAGTAAGTTCTTCTTTGACCCTTTCCCTCTCAGGCTGCAGTGAGGATCTCTTCCTGAACACCATCCAGCTCCGACAGCAACGGATAGGCATTGAGAAAGCTTTAGAAGAGGAGAAGAAAGTTGCTGCTAACCTTAAAAAGGAATATAATGCCTTGGCCATAAAGGTATTGTAGTGTTTTCTCAGAAAGCATCAGCATGTTGAATGTAGTGCTAGTGATTAGTGCTGATCTAAGATTTAAAAATGGAATCCTAACCCTCTGAGAGATGTCCATTTGGGAAGAGATATCTGTGATAGCACAGAGGCAGGAGGCAGCTCGACATGAGTCACCTGTTCTCCTGAAAAGGATAAATCAAATTGGTCCAACCTTAGCTTTCATGGGGCTGGATCCAGGCTTTAGGTCAGTTCCTTCCCAGCTGTCTAACCTCATGCAGCAGCAGGAACTGGATTCTCTGGTTCAGATGAAACATATGGTGTGGTCTGGCCTATCTTCTCTGTGTGTGTATGGGAACAGAGATTGAAGAATACTTACCCTAACACAAATCCAGGTTAAAATAAATGCATAAAAATTCTATTCTTCCATCTATTTCTTTTGCTTTTAGTTATTTTCTGTTGCTCTTTGTCTCAGGTAATCATTGGATAAACTTTTGGTACAAATTTGATATTTTGTTTTTTTGAACTCCTGCATTCATTAAGAAATTTTATTTGTATTGATTAAAAATATCTTATTTTGAAGAGTTATCTTGAAGAGAGAGGGTGCTAGCAAAATAACATTATGCAAGTCTTGTGCTTTTTTTGTCTCAAAAATGTTCCATCGAGCATGCTTAACACGCAACATTTTTTAGTTTTTAAAGGCTTTCCTAAGTGCCAGCTGCCACATATTCACCCTGGGGCATGACATTTGAGTCTGATTTGTTTCTTTCTCATGCAGAATCAATAAGCATTTCCAGGCATAACACAATAAAAATTATCTTACAGGCTCTGTAGATCTACAAGTGTTTTAGATGCTAAACAAAGCAGCTGTCTCTTGACACATACAGGGCAGCTCTAAGGAGACATTCACGAGTGTACACGTGTGCAGAGGTATTCAGGTTAGAATCTTGCTTGAATATATGTAGATGATCCTTGGGTTTGCCTACGAAACTCACCTATCATATGTAGCTTAAAAAAGCACATTTTTATACACTTCTTTCCCTTTGGATCAGGAACTCTAACAGAACCTTGTTGCCTTATGTATTCTAAGTATCACAGGATTTTGTTTTTCCACAATTTGTCTTTCTGCAGGCAAAAGAAATAGAAACCAGTCTGGACACAACAAACAGGGAACTGGAGGCCTTTCAGTGGGAAAAGCTGCACAAACTGAATGAACTGGATGTAGTTGTGCCTTTGAGACTCCATCAGGTAATTCAAGATGTTGTGCATCTGCACATGCAGAGTAGCCTGTGTACGTCTAAACAATGGTGTTACTGTTTCTTTGGGGCCCTTAGTTCCTGATTCACTATGGTCTCCTGGGAAGGAAGTGCCATTAACTGAACTTCATGCTGCTATTTCCTCTAGAATTCCCTTTTTTTTCCCTTCTTCTGTACTGACAGAAATGAGGTAAGGACAATGGGCTGGCCCATTGCTGAAATGTGCATAGTCTTCAAGTGCTGTATAGGTTTGGCATGGTATTCTCCTTCAGGTCCATACCTACTGATATTCTCCTGAGGAAAAAAATAAATGAAACACCTCCCCAGAAAAACAAATCAAAAAAATCCCCCAAAACTATTGAAACTAATGGGAATTCTGCCTAATTCAATAATGTCAGATTTGATACAATGCATTCACTCACACAATTCCCTGGCCTAAAAAAAGAGTCATGCCCATGCCCACTTCACTCAGAAATTCTCTATTGCTCACACATTTTATATAAAGGCACATCTCCATTGCCCTTAATAAGTAAAGCCAGCCTTGCTTATTTCTGGCTGCTTTTGCAGGTGCAGTGCTTGGTTGATGGGGAGATGCCCCGTGACTTCTCCCAGACTTTAGTATTTACCAACCAGTCCTTGCAGTACCTGCAGAAGAGAATTGTGGACCTACGTAATGAAAAGATAATGCAAAGAGAGATCCATAAGAAGGCCAAGGAGCAACATAAGCAGCTTCTCCAGGAGAAAAAGGAAATGGAGATGGAGATTCAAGGTGAGTAACAGAGACTCTGAACAATACAGCATTGCTAATGTTCCTTCTTGTCCCTCTCACTTTCTGTGGGTAACTCACCACGTCTGGCTCTATACTTGCACAGATGTCACAGAGGGTTGCTGCAGAAAATAGAACAGATGTTTTGATGGAGTAGCAGTTCTCCAGCATTGCAGAATCATCAGGCCGTGCAAAATTATTTGGGAACTCAGTATAAGTAGAGCTGACTGAGATGAGACACTGGAATTCTGGACGCATGTTTGCTATTTCTGCTTGTAAACCAGAACTCCTAGGATAAAAGTAGTTTTGCCAAAGATACATAAGCTTTTTCTGGTAATTTCCTCCCCTTTGGAACATCTGAAGAAGGAAACAAGGCCTATTCAAAACCGTTTCCCAAGAGCCAAATCCAAAGGTGTGTCTAGCACCACCAGACCTGCAGAGGCCTGTGCAGCCTGTGGTGTGAGAGTGATTTACTAGGACTGGCTTAAAGTGTGGCTTAGTGACCACACAGGCATGATCATGGGCAAGGACAAGTGGCATGACTCAGTTGTGAGCTCTATGTGGTTTTGTGTGAATTATTTATTACAGAGCAAATACCAAAGGACTCAGACAAAAAGCTGGGGTAAGGCAGAAATTCTTGTAAACCAATGAATGACAGTGCTGCCATTTGTGCTAATGTCCCTCTGTTAGGACTGGAGGAGAGGTGCAATAATCTGATGATGGAGAAGTTTGGTCGCCTGGTTGATTTTGAAGCAGTTCAAGTACACTCTGTTAATATACCCATGGAGCAGATGAAAGTGAGAATAATGGAGAAAGAGTATGAGCATTTCATGGAGCTCAAAGAATGGGAGGTAAGCAGCAGGAAGAGGAAGAAAACACATGTTGTGATGATCTGTTAAGGCTTCATTTTCCTGGGGACTGAAAAGTTACAGTAAAATCTTTTGTCAACTTGCTCATGTTGCATTTTTTTCACTTGTCCTTAATAGACCATAGTGTTCAACTCCAATTTCCCATCATCACTGCTACCTCTGCTCCAGTTGCTGGTGCACATCCTATTTTTCACAGAGGTAGTTGATCTCTCTGTTTTGCTTTCCTCCTACTTCATTCCCTACATGAAGTTCTTGCAGAATGTTTTTCTCTGGTTCTCAGGTGGCATTCAGTACCTCCTGCCTTTTCTCAGTGCCTTTGGTGACAAACTTTGAATACAGGGCAGGCTCTGGCTCATGGCTGGGGTGCCAATCTGTGCAGTCTGAAAAGTTCATGTCTCTGTTTGGTGGGGCCTAAGGCTCAGCTGCTGTGGTGCAAGCAGGCAACACGCTTATGCTGCCCTTACAGAAGAGCATAGGCGGGTACAGAAATACTATGTACCTAATGGCTTTCTTTTTCTCACACTTCTTCCTAACTGCTTTACTTAGGCATTTGTAATTTAGTTATATTAAAAACAAAAAGATGACACTGCACTAAAGGTACTGTGTGGCTGATCCTGCCAGGCGGTGTGGCGGGATCAGTCCGTTGTTCACCTGTGACATTTACATTGTGCCTAGCACTTCTTCCCCACTCCACACTTTTTGTCCTCTCTCATCCCAGATCAAGTTTTTACATCTTTCTAGGAAAGAATTGTACTCCTGCAGCATCAGCTAACAAAACTGACAAGGGAAAACACCAGCAAGCTGCACCAACTCAACAAGTTTTGCCATGAAAAGCATCAGCTTGAAACTGAACTGGAATCATTGACAACTGGTCAGGTGAGCCTTGTAGCCACTGCAGTGCTTGCAGGTTTGGGACTGTTCAGAAATGGGTAAGGGATCATCTGGCCCTCCCCAGCTCCCTGGTCTCACATCATGCTCTGCAGTCAGCAGTCTGGGCTAAGTGTGTGACAGGCTGAATGGCTGCTCCATACCTTACCATCTCTGCAAGCTCTTATTTTGCTGCTTTCTAAGACTGAAACAAATGAATTTCGAATTAAAATATACCTTGAAGGAATTAAAAGAATATTCCTTTGTTACATGGAAACAGTCATATTACAGTCATGTAACAGCATTACAATGAGAAGTTTATTGCTCTGTACCAGGGAGTAAGTCTAAATTAGTGAACCTTCACTCTTTCAAATAGTTCTGACTAAGGTGGGGAAAAGTCATGGGTATGTCCTGGTTCTTGGAAAGCTTCACTTTCCCTGCTTGAAATAAATTTCCACTGTTCATTCTCTGTGTTTTATAGGAGCCATTTTTTTCCTCTCAATTTTTTTTCTCTACAGGGCGGAGAATTTGAGGGCACCCGAAGTGCTGACATCAAAGAGACAGCCCAGCTGGAGTCACGGCTTATGCACGTGACTCGTGAGGTGACCCTTCTAAAAGAGGAAATCAGCCAGGGCAGAGTAGATGAGATGTAAAAGAACTCGCTTTCCTTAGCAGAAAAGATGGGTGCCTCTTTCTACAACCTTTACCACAGGACTCTGAGACTCCAACTCCCTGTTCAGAAATAGTAACTAACAATCCAAGTCACCCTTAAAATTAACTGTGGCAGCAGTCATGCCTGGAAGTGCAAAATTAATTGTTTTGGCTGTCCAGGGGTTTATTTGTAAAGGGTTGTATTTGTTTTTTCTATCAAAATATGACTGTAACAACATATTTGGAATAAAAAATAGCAACTAAAACTGCTAAATAATGTTATCAGTCCATTGCAGAGGGTTGTACTGGACAAGGTGCCCTGTATGTGTCCATGTGTGTGCATTATGTCTGTGTCTATCTTCAAACAAGTGGAAAGCTGGTTTGAAATTTCCTTGGGGCAAATATTTGTTCTCAAAAATGGTAAAAGAAGTCTGCCTCAAGCAAGCGTTTGTTACTGCTGAGCAGCAGTGGCCCTGCTCTGATACCTGAGCGAGTTAGAGTCCAGGGACACACTACTAGCCAGGAGAAAGCAAAGGGGCCTTTCTCCTCAGGGAAGGCAGTGGCATTATCTGGCAGGAGGAGGGTGAAACAAAGCTAAGTCAGCCTGTAATTCCACTGGCTTGCACCTGCCTGATCAGTCAGAGGGCCGAGCTCTGTGTGTTTTCAGGTGTTGCTCTTTTTTGCCTCTCCCATTTGGTGAGGTGGCAGCATGTGATCATTTACAGCACTTAACCTGCCAGACTGTGAAACCTTCCTTCATCCCCAGGCTGGAGGGGTTGTGTTCTTCCCATGCAAGGCTCCTGAGGTGCTAATTTTTAACTGAATATATTAAACAACTTCCAGCTGGTCTAGCTGTTCCTCTCCACTTCTCACCTCTTGCCACAGGTCTTTGCGTCTCTGTCTGGTGTACGCTCAGCAGGGCTCCAGCCACACCCCAGCCAGGCACAAGAACTTCCTGCTGGTCCCAGCACAAGCATGTGAATGGTGCTTGTGCAGCTTACCCTTACAGGGGGTCCCTGCTAAGGAACACACCTGGTGCTGGGAGCTCTTGTGAGCTGCAACTTGTGCCCTGGGAAGTAGGAAATGGCTGGAGCCCCAGGCAAGAGGCTGTCTGGCACCAATCCCTTGCCTAACAAAGGGCAAGGACATAAAGTGCCAGCTGGGTAACCACACACCCAGAGACTCAGCTGGAGACAGGGAACAAGAAGACCCCAGACTCAGCATCACTAGTGACTATTTGGAAAACTCTAACTGCAGGAAAATGTTACCTTTCCCCAGGTGCCCTGCTTGCTGTATGTCTGCAAGTGAAAAAGAGAAGGCTTATTCTGTGTGAGGAATCACCTTAGAGCCAGGCACAGCAAAGACTAAAGCCTTTATTTTAGATGTTAAAGCGTGGATTTGTCTTCACAGATAGGCAGCTGCAGATGGCGTGTATGTGAAAGGTTGTTTAAGTTGATTAGGCAGAGTGCATAACTCCAGTCCATTCACAGGAGCGCGTTCCTGGAACAAACCTCCCTGTGAGGGAAAGGAAAAGACCTTTTGGGCAGCATTATTTGTTGTGAAACCCTCGCTGCAAGAGGGTGCTGGCAGCTTGGTTTAGACCCATGTCCTGCAGTGTCCCTTGTCCAGCTGTTTCCATCGTGTGCTCTGATGGTGCCACCGAGAGCTGCTGCCTTGTTTCCTGGGTCCTCCTGTGACCTTGTTGAGGATGCCTTCTGTCTCCATAGCATTATAAAAGACACATATACATCTATATACAAGTGCATAAATATATAAATAGGGGTGTTATATAAAAATAAATACCCTTTCTTTTTTTCTCTTTAGAATAAGTCTTTTGTAAAAGGCAGTTTGGTCCCTAGCTGGTGGGAGAATGAGTCTCTAAGGGTCTCAGTGGTGGAGGACTGCTGTTCAGATGTCTTGGTAGGTCCTGACCCAAAGATGTGATCACCAGATTCTGAGCATGGAGATCTCCTCTGGACTGGCAGCAGTCTAGTCTTTCTACCTCTTCAACTGGCACTAGGCCTAAGCAGCAAGGGCTTCCTGAGGGGGAAAGGAGCAAGAAATTATTACAATGCACACTGGAAAGAGATGCAGTGGGAGGTTTCAAGTCAACAGTTCACTTTATGAGGAGGGGTACTCTGATCAAAACGGAAGATCTGCATTCTGAAAGTCTGTGTGGGAATTCGATGCCACAATCACACAAAACAAGTCTGATCTGCACTACAGGGTTGGATCAATAGATTAGATCCTAGGGAGATAGATTCACATCACTTGAATACAAGCCATCAGAAAGGTTCTGCAGTGAGATTTCCCTTCAAGAGCAGCCTAAAATGATGATATGAAGGAGGCATGGAGTTTTCCAAATCACTGACCTTGGTGGAAGAGGGTATCCCGTCGAGCATCCAGGCTAGGGCCTCCCACTTTGCTTCCTATCACTGGATGATGGAGACCAGCAAAGTGCTCTTGCAGGTGAGGACAGTCATCTTGTGGCTGAAGAAGCTGGTGAGTGGAGTCATCTGGGAGACTGTAGAGGAAAGAGCTGTCTTCTGTTCTGGAGCTGGGCAATCTGCGGAAGCAGGCAAAGAGGTTTAGTGCTGTTTACAGATCTTTCCTCCTTGAAAGATATAACTTGTGTCATGTGTCAGCTAGCTCATCAATGCTGTGACACAGAACATTCCTAAATAAGGGGAAGAGCACAAATTGGGATGTACTTGTGGTATGGGAATGAGGAGATGTGAGACCTGGTATCCATGACCCAAGAGCTGGTGAGTGCCACAGGAGCTGAAAGGAATAGTGCCTCACAGGGAGCATTGTAATGAAGGATATCTGAACAGTGAGACACAAAGCACTCACAGCAGGACACCAGGCAGATTCTGGGGCAGCTGTTTATCAGCATCAATCACACGTTTGCTTCTCTCATCCTGCTTTTCAGTCTCCCACTTAGAAACAGGAGGAGGAAAAGGGGACAGAGGGGAGTAGGTCTTGGCCACCTCTACAATTAAATTATTCCTTTCTGAAATCCTAAGAGGAATGAGTTGTGCAAAAAGAATTTACACCAAAGAGCATGGATTTGTTTCTCAAGAGCTGGGACACATAGGAGTATATTGAGGGCAGGCCTTTGTGAGCATGTAGTCTTGTGGGTCCTAGTGGATTGTTCCACCCTCCCTCTCCACAGGCCAGGACTCACCTGGAGGACTGGTAGTCTTGCTGGGCACTCCCATTCTGCAGCACTCTTGCCTGCAGCAAGGTGTTGGTCTCCTCCTGTGACTGGAAGGATAGAGAAGGAGAGAGAAGGAGAGAGAAGGAGAGAGAAGGAGAGAGAAGGAGAGAGAAGGAGAGAGAAGGAGAGAGAAGGATTCTTAGCAGAGCAATGGCACACAGCAGCATTAAGAGGCAGGTGCTGATCTGTGAGACAGAGCCCTGGGGCAGACCGTGGAAGCTTTTACAGCAGAAGTCAGAAAAAGCTGAAACTGTTTCTTTTGCTACTGAGGGCAGTGAAACTGAGCACTGAAAAACTCACTTTACACTTACTGCTGAATGAGTGGGGGATAAGCAATTTATAGTCTCAGCTCTGGCACTGCCTCTCACCCTTTTAGAGACAGAGTCCTCAGCACTGTCAGTCCCTGTGAGCTTTGCTCAGGGGACACAGGAACTGTTCCAATAAGAGTTGCCTTTTCTCACTGCCCCCTCCATACTTAAGAGGCACCTTGCCCAAGAAACCACGCCTTCACCCATGTTTTGGAGACTTTGTTGTTCCCCCCATGTCTCAGACTTCACTACAAAGGGGAAATTTGTTTTGGGAAGCCAGCCTTGCCACTTCTACATGCTGCAAAGTGTGCCAGCCATGCCTGGAGAAACCCTCTCACTGCAAGTGTGTCTCCAGCTCATGACAAAGCAGCTTTTGATTCCAGGTGTGGACTCACCTGTGGCATTTCATCAGGGCTGTAATCTCGGGGCTTGGTGCTTGCATACCCCACTCCTGCAGGGGTGCAGATGCCATTCAGATGTGCCCTGCTGGCATAGGGCTGCCCATTAACAAAGGGATGTCCATTGGCACGAGGAGCAGAGATGCCTCTCAGAGGCACCATGGTGTACTGGCAGGATGACACCAGCAGCCCAGCTCCTGGGAAGCTCATGTCAATGGTTTGCTCTGCAGAGGGAAGGAAAAGAAAGTCTGAGGCAAAATGAGAGATAAAGTCACACTTGTTGAAGCTCAGCATGTATAGAGTTAGGCTGTCCTGTCAGGCAGCTATTTTGGCACCCAAAGCACTGTTGGAGATAAATGGTGAAAAGGAGCCCTTCCCCCTAGTCCCAGAGGTTACTTTGCAACAAGGCAAGCAGAACAAGGGACAAACAGTGGCCTTTGTCTTTATGGGCTTCCACAGGACATCTGAGACTTGCCCTCTGTCCATCCCTTCCCTGCCTCCCAGAACTCCCTCATGTTTTGGGTGTTTGATGCAACTATACCCCGGGGCAGATTTAATCCACAGGCAAACCACATCCTGTAAATCAGCCCCCAAGAAACAACCCTTACTCTGCTTGGACCAAGCTCTCCAAAGGCAAAAGGGGATGAAAGCCACAATGAGGAGGACGATGGATCCCAGCACAACGCCTACAATCAAGTACGGCAAGTCACTGGAACGGGCCACCATGGCTCCTGTCCCCAGGCCGCTGTGCCCACCACTGAGTGGGGGACGCTGCTGAGGGGGCACTGTGGAGGGTGGAAGACGACCTGGCAGACCAAGAGACCTCCGAGCTGTGGAAGGGAGAGAGAACATTACAGACATGGCAGATGGCACAGCAGTCCAGGGATGTTAATGCTGCTGTGGAGTGGCTTTAAAGAAGCACTCCTGGATGACAGGAATCCTAGGCTGATGCATATGGCAGTACAGACAAGGCCTCTGTGATTGGCTCGCAGCTCTGCCCGATCTGCTCGTGGACTGCGCGAGCAAAAGTAAATCCAAATAAGTTTCTCCAAAGTGGATGCTTGGACTTAATGGTTAATGCTGTTCCTGTCATGACAGTGCAGCTGCTTTGAAGACAACATGGGGCCTGCTTCTAACACAACATGGAGTTCAGCACAGCAAGGGAAAGTTAGCCCTTCTGCTTCCAGTCACCACCTCTGTGACAGGAAAACAAAAGGTAACTGCTGCTCTGAGGGACAGCAGCAGACTCTGCACAAGGGGTGAGCACAGACCGGGCACACTGATCAACAGCATGGACAACCCTGTATCTCTCTTCTCTCCAGTGCTGCCTCCACCACTTCACTTGGGTAATGCAATGTCAGGCAGTGGGATGGTTCCTGCCCTGCTGTGCTCTGACAGCTGCAGGCAGGGAAGGCAGCAGCTGCCCTGGGAATCCACTTACCTTTAGTTTCACAGATCATCACATTGCTGAACTCGCTTTCACCCCCCTCATTGAAGCACTGCATCTTAATGTCATAAGAGGTCTCTGGCTGCAAGTGGCTGATGGAGTGCCAGTACCGATCTCCTGAGGAGGAAACAAACACATGGAGCTCTTAACTTCCTCAGGGAACAGGCAGCTGGCCTAGCTCTGCAGCAGTGTGTGGTAAAGCAGCCCAGATGACTGCTGCCTTTTGTGCACTGGGCTCCTTTTGGCTGTGCTGTCTTCCAGCAGGGACCAGTGGTGGGACCAGTCTCTCTATTTCTCCTACCTTCCACCACATCCTTCTTGTAGTCACTGTCATTGTCACTGTCAGTGGGGCGGTAGTAGATGTAAAATCCATGGATGGGAGTGTTGTTGTTGCTGGCTGGAATGTACTGCAGAGAATGGGAGGGAGAGCAGAAATTAGCAGAGATGTCCATGCTTGTATTGTACTAGTTGAGGAGTAGCTAGGATAAATGGGATGGGACAGGAAGATAAATTAGCAGAGGGACCTTCCTTGTGTTGCCATTTGTTTGCACAGTGAGGGATTCCCTACAAAAACTCAGCGCTACTTTCTACTCTCAAGCTTTGCTTCTCTCAGGTAACAGACAAGCTGTGAATCTGGGCTTGTCACTCCAGGCATTCAGTGCTCTGCTCCCTCTCAGCAGCCACAGCCAGTGATTCAAGAGAAAAAAATTCCTGAACAACAGTGACTCAGTTGGGCATGAGCAAGCACATCATCATCTTGACTTCAGTAGGCTCATGGCTTCCAGACAAACTGAGTCTTGCCATGAACTGGTCACTGCAGGAGCTTTATGTTTCTGAAGACTGCTCTCTTCCCCCCGACACCCAGGGCAGTACTGTCCCAGCTCCATGTGTTTTTGCTGTCTTTCACCCAGTATTTTATCAGCTACTGTTTGAGTTTAAATGAACAGCAGTGCCCATCCTGCCTAGTGGCAATTTCTGGCTAGAAGCAGCTAGGAGAGGAGAGCAGTGCATCCCTCTGAATAAGCTCTAAGTTGTTGAAAACACTCAGATCTGGGCTTGTAATCCAAAAGATCCCACCCACTCCTAAAAATCCTCTGGAGTGGACTGCTGTAAATTATTATCAACGTTTACGATTGTTACCCAGCAAATGAGTGAAAGACATATCTGCTGGAAAATACTAGGAGAGAGGAGGTGCTAATGGAGCAGCAGCCACCCCATGAATTCATTGTTCAACTGTGCTTATTGAACAAAATGGTAGAGACTCCATGGTTATCCACTGAAATCTTCCTGTATACAATGTGGATTCAGACAGAAAGGGTTTCCTAGGCTTTGTGACGTCCTTCCCTTCTGTGTGTCCCAAGCCCAGTTCTCCTTTGGTGGAGGCAGCTATTGGATTCCAGACCCATTTGTGCTGGTGACAAGCTCCAGCACGGTAACCTGGGGGAGGAGGAGGTATAAACTGGGCAAGGAGCACCTGCACACCTGGTTCTTGCCCCTGCAGCACTCTCCACCCCCACAAGCCTTACCATCCACTTGAGCATGATGGTGGTCTCGTTGATGGCATCCGTGAAGGTGATGTAGGGCCCAGCCACAGGGCGCTCGTAGACGCGGTTGCTGTACCCAGACACCACGTATGGTCGAGACGCCGCGCTGGGCTCGCTCTCTCCCAGGATGTTCAGCGCCCGCACACGGAATTTATAGGATGTGCCTATGGGGAAAATAGGAAATGAAACAGTTGCAGGGATTGGAGTTTTCCAAGATTTCTACTGTCAGCATGGCCCTGACTCTGAAGAGGGGCTACATCTCCAGAAGGCAGAGAGCCTACAGCAACTTTGCTGTGGAAGTACAAACACTGAATGGCCACATTTCAGCCATGTCCTAGATGGAGCCTGCTTTCATTTACCTTCCCCCATTCCTGTCTGGATGGTCCAAAGGTCAGATAGCAGTTTTGGAAGGTGTGCAGGGGGTTAAGAAATGCCTGAAAGGATATCCTGACTTGAAAGCAGGTATGGAAATGTGTTCTTCCTCTAGTCCATGGGAATTAAGTACATAAACATCAGATCAAAAGCTCAAACCCTACATAATTTTTGCCCAAACTTCATTTTACTGGTCTTTAGTTTGGGGTAGTTATGTTCCCTTTCTAAGCTGTCCAGCTGCATGATGAAATCTTTTCTCATGTGAGGTGCAACGGGATTTGTGTGCCCATCTGTCTCGTCTGTGTCTAAGGAAAGTTCTGTCCTGTCTTGTAAAAGGCAAAAGCAAATGCCTTAAGTAACTGTATCCTGTAATACAGAAAAGCATGCCTAAGCCTCCCTGAGGGAGGTCAAACCTATGCTGTTCTCTGCAGCTGGAGAAATTGGAGAAGCATCTGCAGCTTTTTCCCCATGCACATAGGGCAGGAGTCAGGGAAGCTTTGTTTTGTTCACACATGCCAGGGCTGAGCAGGATGTGACAGATGGTTAAGCATCCTACAGGGACCCTGCAGCCTTCCTACATACCTCCAGGAAGCAGAGAGGAGAGCACCTGCCTACCTTTCTCCAGGCCTGGGATTTCCACAGAGAGGCGAGAGGGAGGAATGTCGCTGGTGGCCAGGACCCAGTCTCCCAACTTCTTCAATTTCTTATACTCCACGCGGAAAGACTGGATGGGGAACCCACCATTCCCACGGGGGATCCAGGTCACATACACAGATGTCTCTGAGGCCATGGAGATGGTTGGACGGTCCGGTGCCTCTGGAGCTGCAAGGGACCCAGAAGGACATCAGGATGTGAAATGTATTCTTCTCACCACGTCTGGAGGATCCTGTGGCTCAGCGGTATGTAGGTGAATGACTACCTGCATTGCACCCAGCCACATGCTCTGCAACTCCTGAATGCTCTTCATTAGAGCTGGCACCCACAAATCCTCATGCTTTTCAGTTTGTGACCACAAGCACCTTTTACTCCTTCTTTCACCTTGCTCCTTTTCCACTCCTAGCTCAATTAGGATGAGACAAGGTTTGAGGTGTGATCACCCATCATGGCAGGGAAAGCAATGAGAAGGGTGGTTGCAGGGCTGGAGACAGAGCAAAAAGCCTGGGTGATGTGGAAGCAGTGAGTAAGGGGACACTGATGCTGGGGACAACCAAGTGTAGGAGATGGAAACAGGAGAGATTGAGAAGGAATCAGCTGAGAAGGAAATAAGGAAAAGTTCTGAACTGTGGAAATACAATTTGACAGGAAAACAATCAAAAAATGGAAGGAAAAGAGATGAAAGGAGCTAGGGATATGAAAACAAAGACAACAAATGAATGAGTATGGGGGAGACTAAGGATGGCAACTCACAGGATGAGGATTGAAGGAGAGAATTTCACAGAAATTATAAAGGTGATAGTAATGATAGAGACAAGGTGGGAAACAACAAATTAGATTGACCAGTAAGGATCTGATGTTTCTCCAGTGCAGCAAGATACCCAAATGGAGCACTCTGCACCTGCAGAATGGGAACTAATTGTCCCTAGCCAGGGCTTGGCTGAGAGAGGAAGATGCCAGGACATGCAGGAACTTGGTCCCCATTCCTCCCTCACACTCCTTCAGGACCCACTGGTGCAGTGCAGTTTGTTGTTCCTGTGTCTCACACATTCACAGATTCCAAGACAGAGCTTTCTGAACCCTCTGTGTGGAACTCAGAAAAAGGCAAGAGAGTTGCTGAGACATCCTCGCATTAAAGGTGGGGCCAGGCAGTGGGATTTGCTTGCTCTCCAGGACTCAGAGTCTGCCAAGGGCAGTAGTAGGGGTGTCCAAGAAGGTCCTCTCCTTGTCAGAAGCTAGAAACCACCCATCCAGCACTGCAGTCTTGATTTACCCAGTGGAGACTTCAACCCCAGCATGGCTTGGCCACTGCCTCCCACAAGACCCAGCACCTGCACCCTGCCCAGTGCCAGTTCAGGGAGGGCCTTACGGGACAGACGGCTGTTGTCGGCCTGGTTACTGCTCTGGGTGCTCGTGCCTGGGTCATCCTTCTGGATCTGCTGCTCTTTGCTGGCAACAATCTCTGGTTTTGGGCGCCGGCCTGTGCAGAAGGGAGACGTGGCATCAGTAACAGAGAGATGTACTCAGAATTAACTTTTGCTGCGATGAGGAAAGCAAATATTCCCAGACAGGATGTGGAGGTAAGTATGTCCTGGACTCTTAAAAGCCCTAGGGGCTCGTTCAGCCTACTGGCAGGAAAGAAAGCTAAAGGTACAGATTTGTTAATAATCCCCCTCAAATTTAATTTTCTACAACCTTTAATTGTTTTTTTGGTTTTTTTTTTTAAATGTTGCTAGATTTCTGTCTCCAAGCAGAGAATGGATTTAACAACCTCTTGACATTTATGCTAGACCCATTTTCTACAGTTCTGCAGGTGATCAACTGAGATACCAAAGGAAGAAGGGACTCATTCCAGCCCACACAGAGGATGGGTTGGAATTTTCTCCATCCTACCCTCCACCTTCCATTCTGAGAGGTGCTCTAAGCTGAGGACAGATGGGTTTCCAGAGCAGAAACACTCCCACTGTCCAAAGGCTGGTGCCTTGTGCCTCAGGGCTGGGACAAGATGTTTCAGAGGGCCCCTCCCCTGACTCGGAGCAAAGGGAACCCAGGGAAAGGTCTGTCCTTTACCGGTGCGGAAGGTCACCATGGCCGTCTGTCCCTCGCCGGCACAGTTGTGAGCAGCCATCTCCACCTCGTAGAGGCTCCCAGGGTCCAGCCTGGTGAGGGTCAGGCGGTGCTGCGAGGCTGGGACATCCCTCACGGCCCAGCTGTCTGAGGCATTGGTGACCTGCTGAGAGACCAATGCAGGTGTTGCAGAGCTTGGGGCAGGCTGGGCTTCTTGTGGGCACTGAGCTCAGAAACTTTATTAGTAAGTTGTGTACCAACCACATTTACCTTCCCTTCCTTCTCTGCAAAGGAAAGCGATGTTTCCAGCCTGATTTTGCAATGCAATTCAGGTGTAAGCAAGGCAATTCACCCAAGCCCCAGAGTGTTTTCTTGACCCCCGGGTTCAGTCAGCCCTGTTCTGTCCTCTGGTTCCCTTTGATATCACCACCCCTCAATGTGTGTAAATCTCCAGAGCAGGCATGGCCCTCAAAATGCAGCATTAGCCGCAGGACTGAGGTGCTTTAGGAGCTAAATCTCTCCTGCAGCCCAGATGCTGAGCTGCTCATTTAGATACTGACCATTTCTGTGGGATGAGGAACCCAGACAGAACTTTGTTTTACTGAGTTCTATCCAACCTCACCCCTGGCACTTTGGGGCTGAAATGAAGAACCATGATGGTGGAGCAAAGGTCTCTGCAGGGAAGAGAGTGTGCATAGCCATAGCCCTCAGAAAAACTTGGAAACACAGGGGGGTTTTTTTGTGATACCCTGATGCCCCATACAGAGGGGGAGGGAAGGTAGAACCTTCCTCCTTCTCCCCAGCTGCAAAGATAATATTTTTGCAGGCAAATAGGCAGGACGCTGAAGTGACCCAGTGCCAGAAGGAGAATTAGTAATGCAGGCAATGCAACAGAACGGAAATGCCAAGACTCTGCTGTATCATTCATCTTCTCCAAGCATTTGACACTGACTGATTAATGCCTGCCTCATTTTATTTTTATTCCTGAGCCTGCAAAGTTGTGAGGCCAAGGAAGGGAGCCCTAGAGGCTGCTAATATCCAGGAAAGCGAAAGAGAATTTTGTAAGGAACAAAAATAAGTGCTGCATGACATCTGACTGCTTGCAGGCTGCTGAGAGTTTGGGGCAGTGTAGCAACAGGGTAAGAAGAGACATTCACAGACTTTTTCTAGAGAAGAAGCAGAACCTTGCCCAGTACAAATGTAGGTCTCCTGTCAGTAAGTCTAACTTTCTTTACAGCCATCTTCTACACAAAGAACCTTTTCTTTTGTTGCTGAATTGATTCCTTCCCTCCCCACACACATGCTTTTCCAGTCAGAAATGTCAAAAACCAGATCATTATATAACATGATCCTAAGGATAGAAAGACTCTTTCTAAACAAGTTTAAGGGTTATTTGGACTAATTCCTTTCCACACAATCCTTAAGCATCCCAAGAAAGAGTCTCCAGCTGAGAATTTGGACTACACTGAAAACATATTACTGCAAACTGCAGTGACCCATGGTAACCTTCACTGCCCCACGGCCCCTTCCAGGTGAAGCGCTGAAAAACAAATCAAATATGGACAAACTCCAAGGCTGCAAGTTAAGATTGCAAGCAGAATTGGTAGTTACATGATACACCACTGGAGAATAAATCTCTTCTTGGCAGACAACCAGAGCCAATAGTCTGGGGATGCTTTTGGCATCTTGTTTTTTATTTAAGCTTGCCCTATTGTGTTGCTCTGCCGGCATCTTCTGCCTTTGTTTTAAAGGGCTCTTTAAAGAGATGGTTAGCTGAAATCCTCATCTTAATTTTTTTTAGAAAGAAATCAAGGATTGTAACAGTCTTCTATTACAGTGTATTTTCTCAAAAGCACACAATTCCAGGAAAACAGATACATATATTCACATGTACGTGAAAAAGGTGCCTTACAGAGGGTGGGAATCCCAAACATGCGATCTGGCATGTTTTTGGAATATACTCAAACCCTCTGGGGTTTGAGGCAAAACCTGTCTCTCTACTGCAACTCCCTGCCTACTCAAAGGAAAGAAAAGCAGCAGACAAATAAATTCAAGCCTCTTTTTTCCACTTATCCCCAGCAAAATGGAAAGAGATACTTTAGACCTCAAAAGAGGAATTTTTCCCTCAACAATGCTTCACCATTTAAAGAAACTTCTGGGCTACAGCTGTGCCTGCACTGTGCCCGTGGTGCCATGAAGCATCCCAGAGGGAGGAGCCCTTGGGCTCCAGCAGGGCTTGGCTGTGCACCATGTGCTCACACTGTGCCTCCTGCAAGCGATGTACTCCACAGTACACTGCCTTCCAGGTTCCAGAATAAAACCGGGGGACAAAGACTTTCCCAGAGGATTTAGCAAGGCTATGACACCTCTCTGCTGGTTCCTCACACTCACTGAGCCTGGGCACTTCGGTGCTGCTGAGCAGGGCAGGCACATGCAGCAGAGAGGCTGCTGCTCTGTGCCCTGCAGCCCGTTCAAGGCAGAGGTGTCTCTGTGGCTTGTGCCAAGACAAAAGCATTCCAGAGCAAGTCATTGTGCAACCTGCCCTCAGGGCTTCCTGCCTGTGCAAGCACACAACTGGGAATTGGACAGCTACTGGCGAAGTATGTGCATATGCCTTCTGCATACTTAGGCAGGCAGGCACTGCCACTGGGCTCTTCCCGGATGGCTCAGCAAAGTCTCCTGTCACACCTCAACAGGCTGAGGATGCAGCTCAGTAGGTCCCACTAACCACTGCCACCAGTGAGCAATGGGTGCCCCTGCCCACGAAGCATGAAACACGTGGTGAGGCCGCCAGCCCACCCATGAAATGGTGCAGAGAGAAGATGGGAGCAGGGCAAAACAGTGATACCTTGCGATGCTTCACCACGTAATAGAGAATGGGGGCTCTGCTGTCAGGCCGGGGTCTCCACACGAGGTCGTAGCTGTCTGTCTTGGATGTCCGTGGAGAACTGAGGATGATGGGGGCTTCAGCTGGAGTCACGAGCTCCTTGTTGGCTGCACACTGTGGAGATGCTGCTAGAGGGGTTGTCCCAGGCTTTGGCAGTCCAGCTTTATCCAAGGGCAGCTTTAAGGCACTGTCCCTGGAAGGTGGTGTTGGAGGTTGAGCCAAGTCCAGCTGGGCATCTTGCCCAGGGTTGAGTGGAGCTCCTGGAAGACAAGGTGTCACAGTAGGGTAAATGCTCATCCCAGTCTGTGGTTACGGTGGAGCTGTGAGCCCCTTGTGAAGTGCTGCCTGCTGTACCACTCAAAAAGGTATTGGCAACAATCCCTCCTTCCCCTGCTGTAAACCACAGGATCCCCAGTCTCTCTGGAGACCCTCTTACACTGTGTAAGTTCAACAGGGTCCAAGGAATCAGGTGGTACCTCTCCTACCCCAGGTGAATTCAGTTTTTAAGCTCTTGCTTAGTGCAAGTTCAGAGGCAGAGCTAAGCCATGGGGTGAGGCACTACACCCAGATGTCTTGTGTCTCTTGTATAGAGATCACCCAAATGTGCACACATGGCCCTGCCCTTAGAAGCAAAACTGGTATCATGCATTCCCACAGGGAGATATGGAGACCTCAGGCAGAGCAGCACTTGCAGCATAAGTTAAATAGGAAGCAGGGGCAACATCCTGACTTTCTTCCCCTGCTTCCCCTGTCCGTGTCCTGTCTGTTAGGCTGTAACTGAATGGCTACGACTTTGGGAGAGTGGCTTACCTGGGCTGGCTGTCCTCAGCTGCACCATGGCCTGGGCGCTGCCCACCTCGTTCTCGGCCATGCACTGGTAGATGCCCTCGTCCTCAGGCCCCACGCTGAGCAGCCGCAGCGCCCGGCGCGACAGCCGCAGCCGGTGGCTGCCCGACAGCGGCACTGCGTTGCGCAGCCACATCACTGAGGGCTGCGGGTTTCCTCGCACCTTACACGTGAACTTGGCACTCTGGCCCCAAGGAATGATCTGCTGGGAGAGCTCCATGGTGACCTCCGGGGGTTCTGTGTGAGGAACGAACACAGACTGTTGAGCACCACTTGGCTGGGAGCATGGCATGGTCATGGCTTTGCACTTTCCTCTCTGGCTGGGATGAGAGCAGAATAATGGATCCTTTCCTACCCTAAAGCCCCACTCCCTTTGTGGTGGCCTACAAGGGTCTGCTTCAATGCTCCTCTCCTTCAGCATCCACATAAACTGCAAAGGGAGGTAGCCCAAGGCCATCTGCCCTCTCACATGACGTCAGACATCTTACAAGTCCCATTTTTCTGAGCTGAAATAATAGTCTGCAAAGATTGTGCTTGTGCCACAACATTGCACCTGTGCCACATTGGCACCTGATGAAATGCAATCTGTGAAACGAATTTTAGGGCTTAATCTCCCTAAAAATTGTGAGAATGGGAAGTATGTGTGGTAGAAATATCTAAGGTGTAGTATCCCTTACGTTTTCTACTCCACAGAGAGCTGCTTACCTACAACAGAACAAAAAACAAAACATAACCAAGACACTCCAGTGTCTTCCTTATGCCAATGTCAAATATGTCTAAAAAGCAATCAGGCTTCCACTAGAAAGTATTAGAACAAAAGCAGTGCCACAAATGACAGGAGAAGAGCTTCTGCAGAGGAAAAGAGGATCCACCATCTCCAGTCCAAGGGGTTAGCCAAGGAGGAACTACTACCTTCAAGAAAGAATTAGTCTGGTCTGGAAACTGGAACCACAAGCAGGGGTTTGCATTACATTGTGGCTTGTCCAGGGACAGGAAGACTGCTTCAGTGCTAGTATCTTCCCCTAGAAGATGAGATGTCCAAGCCCTTCCTGAAACAATGGCTCCAGCAGCACTCACCAAACACCTGCACATTGTAGAAGATGAACGCGGCCCCGGCCTCCCCAACGCCATTGTCAGCCATGCAGCTGTAGGTGCCCGAGTCCTCCTCGCTCGTGGGGTCAATCAGGAGGTTGCTGAGCAAGAAGCGCGTCTTGTTGTATGCAGAGACGCCAAAGCCATCCTTGGCCCAGGTGACACGTGGCGGGGGGATCCCGCTGGCCACGCACTCCAGAATAAGGCTCTGGCCCTTGGTGACAATGATGGTCTGAGCCTCAGGAGGGTAAATTATCCGGGCTGCTTCTGCAGTGGAGCCTGGGGGGAGAGATGGAGGAAGGAGGTGTGTGGGAAGGAAGGTGGATGGTGGGAGAGCACCCTGTGCAGTGATTAAGTAGGGATAATGGTAGGGCACACTGTTTTCCTGTGCTGGGACAGGTAAATGGTAATGCAGGACCAGAAGGACATTCTGTAAGGGTTCTGTGCACACAGCAAAGCCACCTTGCCGAAGGACTAAGGGCCTTTGCCCACCCACCTACCAAGAACAAATCCTAAGGAAGCATGGCAATCCCAGGACTGCATACACATACTCCAGGAGCAGACCTTGGGGCCTTCTGCTGCTGGAAAGGAGTTTTCTCAGCAACTGATAATGGTTCACACAGAAAACCAGCTGCACCAGACAGCACTGATCAGTGCCCCCAGAGCTGGAGATGTGCAGTGAAGGGAGAATGGCTTACGTCTCACACGGAGCCTCTCACTGGAGACTGAAGTTTTCACCTCCTGTGTCACAGGGTTGTAGGCAGCACATTTATAAGTCCCCTCATCCTCCTGGCTGGCATTAACTATCTGAAGGTTTCCAGATGGCATGATAAGATAATTGTCTGTAAAGAGAGAAGAGAAAGTAGCACATGGTCACAAGATATTCTCCTGTCCAGCCTCCTGGAAGACATGCAGTGTCCTGAAGAAAAGGTGGACAAGGGGGAAACAAAAAACCATGATGTCCCAGGCAGCATGGACATCAGGGATGTCCATGCCAGGGAACCTGAGGTAACTTGTGCTCAGACAGGTGGCAAAGAGACAAGGAGGCAGCAGGTAGAGATAGCTACTGCTGGTAAGCAACGGTGAAACTGACAGTACTGTGGCAGAACCTGTTGGGACAGACCCCTGTGCACTCACCTCTGGAGGCCTCCAGCCACTCCTGCTTCACACTGTAGCGGACCTGAGCCTTGGGGTGACTTTCAGGCAGGTCGCAGGCAATCACAGCTGTGTTCCCTTCATCCACCTCGATCACATGCTGGCCGTCGAACTTGAAATCTTTGAGATCTGCAAAGAGAGCAGAAGACAAGGCATCTAAGTGGCTGGCTACATATCTTAGTGGCAGCTCATCCTGTCCCCATGAACTTGGGGCTGTTTCCTTGTGGCTCCAGCAGAGGACCGCTCTGACCCCAGCAGCTAGGGAAACTGGCTTGCTTTCACGATTGATTTTCCCCCCGCCTCCTTTGCCCTACAAAATGAGTAACTTAAAACACAGCTTCTGGAGAAACTGCCTGCTCCAGGGCTGGGAAACTGGGTGTGAAAAATCCTGGCCTGAGAGTAAAAAATAAGCCAACTTACTGCAGCACTGAAAGGCGGCCAAAAATGGTCCTTCTGCTGCTTGCTATTTCACACATGGCTGCTGTCCTGCTACTGAGAAGCTGACTTTGCAGTCACAACTCAGGGAGCCCATCCCGCTTTAAGGGTGTACAGATGCCAGGCGGGAGGAAGTGTGTCATGCCCCCTGAGCTCCTCCCACACCTGAGAAATCAGCGTCTCTGCTCCAGGCACTCTTGCTCCCATCACAGCTGGAAGTTGGTTAACCATGACGCTTCACATGTGCCCAAGCTCCAGTTAAAAGAACAGGGACTTGCAAGGAAAACCAGCTCCTCCTCTACACGGCACAGCTGCTCCTTCCCTAAAGCAGCTGTGAAAACCCTGTCCCACCACGTCCCTCTGCCCATGCTGTGATGGGAGTTCCCACCCTGGCTGGGCCGATGTGGGCAGCAGGACTGGAAGCACAGGAACTAAGAAGAAGGGTACCTGACTTTTTGTTTTCTTTTCCCTGTTTTTATAAAGCAGGAGGAGAGGACTGCAGCGAAATCCCACAGGTCTGGAAGGGCAGGGAGCATGCCAACCTGGCCCCACCAAACTTTCCAGAGAGAAAACTTGTTTCCATTCTCTCTGGGTGTGATGGCAAATCTTGCTGAGGCACTGCAAGCTTGAAGTTTGTCTCAGAGCCTGTGCTGTGAGGGAGGAGGTTTTGGGCCAGGGAAAAAATCCCTCATGTACATTTTTACAATACTATATACCAGCTCAGGCAACCACTAGTGAAAACAGCACATCCCACAGTTGGTTGTTGTCACAGATGACAGATCACACAGTCACATCAAGGCTCAGGTGGTGCCTCTTCCCAGGATCCAGGGCTAGTAGATCTCCTGAATGGCATGCCACTAATTCTGGATCAGACCACACTTTCTTTGCAAAACCCTACTTTAAGGCAGCATGCTGCATCTGCAGCCATGGCACGGCCATGTGCTGTTGACAGCTCCCTCACCCCTAGAAACCCATCCCAGGACATGGCACCCATGACCTTGGGCAGTGTGGGGGCTGGGAGGCAGCAGGAGGGCTGGTGGCGGGTGGGCGCCAGGCAGCCTCCTTTGACAGCCCCAGCCAGCAGAAAAACGTGGGGCTTGTTCTCTGGGAAATGCAGCAGTGCTCCAAGAGCAAAAGACAGCTCTGGCTCCAAGCTTCTCCCACCCACAGTCATGGAAAAGTGACATGAAATTTCTCAAGCAGACTTTCTGATTAAAGCAAGATCCTTTATGGAGTTTAAATACAAACCAGCTCTCTTGGCAAGGCATTGAGAAAGCCTCCCCGAGTGCAGTGCGGAGGGGCTGTCGGGTGGCTGCTGGGGGAGCCAGCAGTCCCAGGCCCAGATCTGAGGGAAGGGGAGGAGGTTGAAAAGGGGAGGTTTTGCAATGTCATAAAAATGATTTGCAATGAACATGCTTAATACTTCTGGAATTTCTTGGCATTGTTCAATTTAAAAAAATAATAAAAAAAAGGAATATGGGTGAACTTCAGAAATGTGATTAATCCTTTAAGACAAGCTGAGGAGGGGAGCCATGTTTCCACTGGATATTAAAGCCAGATGAAAGTTAACTCCTAACTTGAGAAAAGCTGGCAGTGCCTCATGCTCCTCCTCCAACCAAAGTTACTGCTGGGGCAGAGAACGATGATGGATATTTTCTCCTCTTTGCTTTTTATATTTGATCAAGGAATAAAATAGTGAGAGCCACAGAAATGGAAAGAGGTGGAGAAGTGGCGAAAGCCCAGGGTCTGCCTGCCTACATTGTGCATGTTTCGTTGATCAACAAAATATAAACGAGCATCAGGAAAATTAATGTGTGCCTTGGTGGTCTGGATTCATCACAGCCAAATTAAGATTTTGGAGCCAAGGCACAGGCTCCAGCAATGCTGGCAGGGATCTGCACACACACACACACACACTTACATGAGCACGTGTACATGCACACACACCCTGAAGAGAAGAAGGGGCCCAAGAGCCTGGAAAAAGAGCAGACCCAAGGTCCTGGCATAGCAGAGCCATCTTGAAGATGGAAAATGATGACCCTGTGCCAGGGCACCCCCAGAAATGACTGTGGGCTGGGCAGACATGGGGGCCTCTCACAGGCAGCCCCCCAGATGGTGGCTTAGCCCACATCTCACAGCTGTGAGTGGTGCAGCCCCACAGTAGGGAGCTGCAACTCTTCCTGGCTTCCCCTCAGCCCAGAAGTGAGGGACAAGGGGTGAAACTGTGGACAAAGAGGAAAGAACAGGAAAGAAGGGATCCTGGGGTGGCTGGGAGAGCAAGAACCAGGTGCCTCTGGAGAAGCAGATGGAAACTGGCAGGGGAAGAGGGGAAAAATAGGAAAACTGGGACAAACTACTTTCTCATACGCTGAGTGTACCAGCTTTCTGCCAAACTATTCTCCTAAATTCCTGCTTCCCCACAGAGAACAAGACTGATTTGCCAGTGGATTTTGGCCATGGGCGATTTCAACTGCCCTGCTCACCACTGGTATGGGCATGTAGAGCCATCCTTTGGGGCCGACGGGTCAGCCAGAGCTGGGGAGGGGTGGTGAGGGTCACCCCTGTCATCCTCTGTGCATGAGACAAGCTCCTCCACACACATCCTGTTGCATTTGGCTCCAGCACAGCAAAACAGAGGGCACAGTGCCAAGCTGGGACAACCAGCTTCGTTCTGGGGGGTTCAAACAAGCTGCCCCTGAGTTGTGGCGGGACCATGCATGTCCTGCCCAGCAGGGAGGGCTGGAGGACAGGATCGATGCCACGGGGATATGCAGCACTTGCCCCTTCAGCTGTGCAGCCAGGCCCCACATCTAACATGCAATTTGCACCAGAGTCTAACAACCACTGCAGCTGGGAGAAACCACATCCCCTCTCACTGGCTGGGTTTTCCTTCTCATATGGCAGCACCCAGCGTGCCAACCCATGTTCGTGTCCTTAAAAGACACGCCTGACCACAGTGAAGCAAGTCCTCATCTACCAGCCATTGTCCGGGAGGTGCTGCGGACAGACAGACAGAGCACTGCCAATCCCAGCCGTGCTGGGACAAGAGGGCTTTTTTTTCTCCTTTTTTTTCTTTAAGAGGGAGTGCAACCAAAGGCCGTTACTTCTGTCCATCTGCAGCTGGCTTCGAGGCGCAATGGGGTGAACCAGGGTGCAGCCCTGCAGCCAACTGTGCTGCTGTCACTGGGGAGGGAAACCAGCTAAGTCCCAGGGCTGGGGGCCAAGCAACAAGGCAGGCGAGACAGAGCCGATTAAATGAATGGGAGACCATAAATAACTCTGGAGAAGAAGCAAATGAAATTATGACCCCGAAAGTTCTCCCTGCCATAGGGAAGAGTGCAAGAGGAAAGGGAGGGAAGGGGAATAGGCAGGAGGAATAGGGTCCTCCAACCTGGGGGCAGGCACCTTCCACTGTTCCCCCCTCAGCTGTGAGAGCAGCCTAGGACTATGGCTCTCACTCCTCATCCAGCCAGTGCCACAGGAGCCTGAGTACTGGTGCTGTCACCACAAGATTCCTCCAACCCTGCTGAGACAGGCACAGCCCCACAGACTCCTGCCTACTCACACCCCCCCAGCACATCTCCCCCACCCTGGGCCCATCTCACAGTCTTCATGCCACAGCTCTGCTGGCTCACAAAACACCACTTGTGTTTTCCTTATCTCCCCTCCTCACACCGCCCCCAGGGCCAGAGGCCCCGTGATTGCTCTGCGTATGCTTTTCCAACAGGCAGCCATCCCCTTCCTTCCCTCCCTCCCTCTTGCCATTGCCTCTGGGGAGTATCAGGGGAGAGGCCCTGGTGAAGGAAAATGAATGGGGCTGCCTCAGAAGCAGCTGCAAATTCCTGGGGGATGCCCAGCCCGACCCCTTGCACTGGTCACTGCCCACAAGCTCCACATGCTGAGGCCCAGCTTCCCACAGGTGCTGCCACAAGGCTGACCTCACCCGTGGCACTGATGGAGGGAACAGGGCAACAAGCCACTCTTGCCCACTGCATTCCCAGGACACAGGTACCTGCAATCCCACACCCTTGGCCACAGGGACACTGGAATGGGTGGAGGTTTTTTGCTGCACTCCTCATCTATTTTTCTGTTTTGTGTTCAAATATCATGTCTATCCAGGTCAGGCTTGCTGCTGTGTTTGATGCCCAGATTTTCTATGCATACAGATGAGTGCTGGGAGTTACACATCTCCCCCACCCTGGGCCCATCTCACAGTCTTCATGCCACAGCTCTGCTGGCTCACAAAACACCACTTGTGTTTTCCTTATCTCCCCTCCTCACACCGCCCCCAGGGCCAGAGGCCCCGTGATTGCTCTGCGTATGCTTTTCCAACAGGCAGCCATCCCCTTCCTTCCCTCCCTCCCTCTTGCCATTGCCTCTGGGGAGTATCAGGGGAGAGTATCAGCTCTCGCTACCTCTGCTCATCAGCCTTGCTTCAGCCCTGCACTTCAGTTGCCCCTGTGAGCTCCACGAAGAGCTCCTGACCTTCCTCTGGCTGTTACAGAACCAGTCCTCAGCACCATGTACAAGTCCTGGTGGAATCACTCGGCCCCACCAGAGCCTACCGCAGCTGTGCTTTTACATATAGCACCTCTACCCAGTAGAGGGACTGGGGCAGGGCTTTCTGGCAGGATGGCAACTTTATTACCTAGAATCAAGCACAGAAAACATTTCTTTCTTCTTTGAAGCTGTCATTCATATGAAGGCTTAAAGCCTGGCTTGGAAAACCAGGAATACTCTTGTTTTATCAGTACAAGCTGTCCCAGACTGCAGTGCTGCCCTGGAGCCTTGCAGGGCTAATCTTGTGCACCACGGTCAGGCCAGCAGTGATCAGCAGGAGTGACCTGCAGTGACCTGCACTGATATGCCATGGGCTGCCAAGGTTCTATGGGGCACCAGCTCAGCTCTAATTGGACTCAAAGGTGCCTGAAGTGCTGCTCCCTTTATCACTTAATGAAATCTTTCCCATCTGCAAATCCCTCCTCCCTCCACCTCTTGGATATACAACAGCTATTTTATCTCTGCTGGATAAATTAAATGCAAGTTTCAACCAGCTCCCTGAACCAGGGGGAAGAGAGATGGCCTCGGCATCATTCATCTGTGCTGCAGATGAGAGAAGGAGGTGTGAGTCCCAGGGCTATGCCTGGCTGCCAGCACTGCAACTATGCTTATCTGCTTGCTGACTGTCAGCAAAGCACAGCAGACCCCCTGGGACACACAGAGCCTGGGGCATTCCAGAGTGCTTCCTTCAAAGAAGACCCAAAGAAAGAAGGGGAAATAGCCTACAATTTGGCCAGACTATTTTACCCACACTTCTCAAAACCTAGCAAGTCACTTCTTCCAATGACTCCAGGTCCTCTTCCAAAATAAACCTAAGCCTTGAAAATAATTCCATTGCCCTCCTTCCCTGCACTGCTTTCATTCACACATTCCAGTTTCACTTTCCCCCTGCCACCCCAAAATAATTTTTGGATGGAATGAAGACTTTCAGAGGGTTTTCTTTCAGGCCTGAAGGTTATCTGGAGGAGATGTATCAACTGCAAGCTGACCTGCCAGGGGCTTTCCTCTCACCATGGTCGCCAATGAATCAGCTCTGAGCAAAGTCCTGTAGAGGAGGTCTGAAGCAGGAGAGCCGAGGGCACACCTGCTACCACAGCTTTCAAACTCAGTCCCACCACCAAGTGGTGCTCCCCGTTCTTTCAGACCACTGCAACACCACTGCTGCAAGCAGCCTCCAGATCACGAACATGAGTCCGGTTATTTGAACTCCTCCAGAACGTTCTCCTCTTACACCTTCAGTCCCACACCTTCACTGGAATGCCCTATCACTCTCTTCACTCACTGACTGCTAGATTTTCCCCACCTGAGTACCCTCTATCACCGAAGCTATCCAGGTGTGTGGGACACAGCCTCTGCCATCCCCAGCTACCTCTGAGGATGAGGGACCTGTGCAGCACAACACAGCACAGGACAACACAGCACAGTGTTTCCACAATGGATTAGCTGCTTGATCATCCAACCTCTGTCTCCAGTTTTGTGAGCTCCACTGAGTGGTGCTCCTGACTTCCTCTCAGAAGTGCATTTGCCATGACAGGAACCACAACTATGGTCAAGTCCTTTTCTTTTGCACGCACATCCCCATTTGCAATCCAGTAGGCAAGGGTGATTTGGCTCCTGGAGAGGGCTAATGCACTACTCAGAGGCTTTGATTTGTCCTGAAGGACATGGTAGGGCCTTCTGGTGTCTGAGGACCAGAACGCCCTAATCCACCACTAAAGCAGTCAGATTAGTCAGAGATACTTTTCCCAGGAGACAGAGCTGGTAGTAGTGGGCTGGGGGACGAGTAAAAAAAGAAAAAGGGAATCAGCTAAGCAGGAGCTGATCAGGCTGAGGAGCTGTGCATACCCTTCTCTCCTAAATTCAAACCATGCTCTTGGTAATCCCATCCACCTCTCCCCTCCTCTCCTCCCCTCTATCAGGCCACCAGCACACACAGCCCCCTTTCTGCTCTGGAATGTGTTCTCTGAAACTTAATCTCAGCACGGGGCTCAGGCCAAATCCCCCAACAGATTCGGCCCCGTGACAACCCCCTCCCACTCTGCCTCAGAGTTCAGCAACTCTCTCCTTGCTTTCCCAGGCCTCCTCCTCCTCCCACCCAGCCTGGCCTAAACATTTCACTCCTGATTAATGTATCATTGACAAGCCAATAGTTCTTGGCTTTAAAGCAAAGCCAGGCCCCACTTTGCACAAACATCTTCACGTCTTCATTTTCTTAAGACTTAGCCCCAAACTCCCTTTTGCTGGGAAAGATGAAGCCCTTTCTATGCTTAGGGACAGTCACTGCAAGGCAATGGCAGCCTCCTCTGCACACACTTGCTCCACCAAACACTGTGCGCATTTCTGAGAAGGTGGGGCTCTCCACTGCTCTTTCTCACATGCATCCAGATACAATCCCTTCTGGCCAAATACACACAACATCTGGCCAAAACTAGATGCTTGTAGGAAAAATTGCCCACCTAAGACATCTCTGGCCATGCACACATCTCCCAGTGCCAGAGGACAGCAGTGAGGAGTGTGTAAGCTCAGGGATAGGAGTAAAGTCCCTTGCTTAGAGCTGTGTCTCAGGAAGGCAGTAACACTTAGCACACACTGACCCTGTGCTGGCAGCAGTCCTGCAGCAGCCCCAGCAGCAGTTGGGCCATCAGCACCAGCAGGTACTATTCAAAAACTCCATCAGTAAGTCAGAAACCAGAAGAGGCAGCCTGACTGTCAGAAAATCAACCATGCACACAAACCCCACAGCTTAGGTATTCCCTGGTCTTGCAAAAACTTTTCCCTGAAGGACAGATCTGCAGCCTACCACACAAGAGGAGGAAAGTCTGGGTCAGACTGGGCCACACCAGGTCAGCCAGTCCACAATCAAAAATGCTATGAAAGGGCCTACACCAAAGGAGTCATCCCTTGATGCCAGTACGAGGAAGCAAGAATGGATGAGCCTCTCAAGATATGTGAGTGATGGCCCAAGCAAAGCAGGGGCAGTCAGAGAACTAAAGCTACTCACTAGCTAAGGTGACGACTGCAGGGACACTGGCAATGACTCCTTCAGGCACACGAGCGATGCACTGGTAGCGCCCCACGGTGCGGTTATTGAGAGCCGTGATGATGAGCTTCCCTCGCTCCACGTGGATACCCAGCACCTCGTCTGATCTAGCCAGCTCCTTCCCGTTCAGTCTCCAGGTGAGGTTCACTCGGGGGGGGTCCACCACACACCCTAGGCTGACTGGGCCTCCAAGTTTTTGAACAATAGAAGCAGGCTGCACTGTGACCTGCAGAGATTCACCTGCACAGAGGGAAAAAAATGGGAATTAGAAAGCTCTGTGAGACCCAGCAATAGAATGGACAGAGGAAAAAGCTGCAGTGCTGTACATTTTACATTTCCAATGGCTTCTCCTTGTGTTGCACCATCTCCTTGACTCCTCACACACCCACCCTAATTTTTAGAGATGAATCCCAGTCCCATTTCTTCCTGGCACCACCTGAGAGAAATGTTCGACTCCAAATGTATCCTCCTCTGGAAGAGGGTTTGAACCCAGACTCAAGGCTACTCAGGAACAGCAGAGAGAGGAAAACCTCTTCGTCCACGAGGCATGCCTATGCTAAACAGCACCAAGGCAAACCATAATGGGTAAGAAAAGACACTCACTCAATTTGGCAAAACAGCTGGCGGCTGCAAGCACGAGGCAAGGGATGGGGGACATGGGCCTCTTCCGTCCACGTGTCATTGCCATCCCATGTGGTGTGACCTGGGGCGCCCGGGGAAGGGTCCCATAAGCTGCCTCAGATGATGCAGTGGATTTGTGTGCAGTGGATTCCTGTGGATGACAAGAGACATGATGAATGAAACTCTCAGGCTTCCCTCTGCTTTCCAGCCCTGCCTGGCTTCTCTACCAACATCCCTAAACTGCCACAGATTCACCAAGCCAGTGGCCCGAGGACACTACAAACACTGATGCCAGCATTTCTCTTCTCCAGCCTCTCCCCCAGGCACGGTTGGGAGTCTTCCAAGACATCCCATCCCCAGTACACATGCACACACAGACACACACTCCCCTTCCCCATTTCATACCTGGCACAGTGAATGACAGTGATGCACACCAGGCAATTTTCAAGAGCAAAACACTAATATTTCCAACAAAGTGTCACTGAAGATATCCAGTGACTGTTGCTGCCACTTCTTGGCTATGTATGGAACATATTCTATTTTGAACACTACAGTAAATGAGCAGTACAAGTCCATTCTAACTAAGGGACTCAACCTATGAAAATACATCTGATTAACTGTTCTGCCTGAAACACACCTCCTGTTTTAAGTCTACACAAACCACCGTGTTTGTACTTGAAAGCATCAACTAGCTCCAAAAAACTAGAAATGTAAGGCCACCTGTCACAACCCAGGTTGCTGTGAAGAGCTGCACACTGCAGCAGCTGCTTTGGAGAGTCACGAATGAACACTAAAGCAGACAAGCCAGGTTGGGGGGATTAAAGACCTCAGTAGCTGCCCCAAGAGACACCTCAGACATCAGACTGAGTTCATCTCTAATCAAGGCAACAGGCTGAAGTCAAGAGGAGATTTCCCTCTACTGGCATCATAATGCAGCTATAGGATTTTGAGCTCCCTTCAGCTGCAGCACCAAGACAATCTGCAACCCTTAAGGCACTGCAGAATTGCTCCTGTGGCCTGTCTACAGGGAAGAAGCCCAAGACCAAACCCAAAGCAGCCCTGGCAGCCAGCCCAAACAGCAGTTATACTGCCTGCTCCCCCTGCAGCAAACAGCTCATTAGCCAACATCACCATCCCCAGGAGCACCTGACTCTGCAGGGTGGTATTTCCTACTTCCACCATAGTCACTGCTTGAGCCATTACCTGCTTGAGCATGTGCTCTTTGTATCCATCTCAGTCAAAAAGAGGGCACAAGTCCCTTCAAGCACAACTCCCAAAATTAAACATCCTAATTCCTGAAGTAAGGACTGACACATACTTCCTGAAATGCTTGAGTTGTTCAAGGCAAGGCTGATTACTGCTAGCAAGGAATGCACAGCATCTGAGGAAATATCACCAAGCTACTCTCAAATGATAGCTTTGCTTGGCTTTTGGTGACAGCAAAGGTGCAGAAGTGCAGCACAGGGCAATGTCCATGGCAAGTCATTGTGAGGTCCACATTGTAACAGCAAGAATACAGCAGGCTGGTTTGCAGGCCTCTCTGTAAATCGGCCTTTACAGAAGAGGAAAGCCTCCTCTGAGCTGGTGATTTCAAAAGGAAGAAACACCAAGTAAAGTGACATGCTGCTGGAGTTTTGGAAAGGCCACAAAGAACATCTTTATATGGCCCTTTCCAGGCCAGTATGAGTCCAGTGCACTGGCCAGCCCAGCAGGCTCTACATGACTAGAGCTCTTTACAGGAGTTATACAGTCATGGGTAGAGTGGCTGTGAGTCCAAGATGACAAACCCTGCTGAGAAGCAGGCTAAATTAAGTCAAGCTTGGCATGGCCCAATGTGGCTTTCAGGCATCCAGGAGCATGGACAGAGCTCAGACATTTGGCATATCCTGAAGGCATCCAGAGAGAACAGCTAGGCCATACTCAGATACTGCAGGCCACAGCCCTGTTACATGTGGAAATCCCTGTGGGTAACCTAAAGTGCCAAACAGACAAGACAGCAACTTCCCTCCCACACACCTCATCCTTCTCGGTGTTCACTCTCCTCGCCTGAGAAGAGTCTCAAAATTTCCCCCACCAACCTGTGCATAGTGACTTGACAGCTCCAAGTCAACCACAAGATACTTTAGTGATTGATTTGGAGACCCATCTGAGTTGCTCAAGTTTATTTCTCCATGTAAGACAGCCACCAAAGCACCCTTCATTATGCCACAGCCACCACAGGAAGTCACAACTGATGATGGCTGTAAAAGTGCCCTGGGTCTGTCCATACCAGAACATGCAGTGTTGACACCACTGCTGATGCACAAGTTAAGGTCCCACTAATTACACTCATCTGGAAGAGACTTGGAGGTAGTTCAGGCTTAAAAACAACTCATACCCTAAGGTCTACTGGAGATGGAAAGCCTTTCACTGATGCAGAAGAAACATTTTGGGGTAGGACTTACTGTCTGGTTCCTCAGCACTGGAAGCCTATGGAGCAAAGCTGACTCATTCCCCCTATCTGGATGGGTTTGGCAGCAAGATGGAAAAATGTTGGACGGGAAGGAATTGCTCCCTAGAGCCCAGGCTGAGGGAGGGGGTAGGCAAAGACGTTCCCAAGCAGACCTCCCTGCAGCTCTGCGTTGCACAGAGCCTCTGGCCAGAAGGGCAAAGCCAAAGGAACAGAACTGTGCATGAGACCCCTCGTGAGCTAGGACCACCCAGGCACATCGATGAAGTGACTGAACTGGCTGCCCCCAGGTCTCTGAAAAGACGAAGAGCAATAGGTGGGGGAGAAAAAAAAGGGGAGCTCAAAAAATTTGGCCACAGCACTGGGCAGATTGAACAGTATTGAGCAGAGAATGAGGAGAGAAGGTGTGTTGCAACAAGTGTATGTATGGTACCTCCCCAAACCTCCAGGCAAGAGTACGAGCTCTAAATAGGGACATGTGGCCGTTTCTTTCACAGCTGAGTGAAGTACAAAAAGTAAATGGCTAGCATAAAAATAATGAGGAAAATGAATGAAAACATCAATTCCAAAAGAACTATTAGGAGGATCTGAGGCCAGATTTTGAAATTCTCAGCTTTTACAATTGAAGCCAGATTTTCAAAAGCATTCAGTTCTTGACATGCTGAGCTCTCCTGAATAGGCAACCAACTTATTTCGATGTGTAAATGGGAGCTGACCTCTTTTGAAAATGCTGTCCTTAAGCAGCCTGCAATAGTGCAAAAGCAAGAAACTTTATTAATCAGGCAGCTTTCGATCTGCCTCGTGTCCTGCCAGCAGCACCAGAGTGCACTGCAGTGGGAGAGAAGGCAAAGGTGGAGAGTGGAGGAGACCCCAGGCATCCCAGCTGACTGGTGGTGGTCCCAGGTAGGGGCTGTACCAGGAGCTGCAGGGCTGCTGCATGACAGAATCCTGCTCTGCTGCCTCCTCTCCCCAAGGCAGGTACTTTGTGAGGTGCTCCTGGTTGCCAGCACTTCTGTAGCAACCAATAACACCGCCCTTGACAGATCCTGCTTAATTGCTATCTGGGAAAAGAAAGAGTTAAAGTAATTTAAAGAGGTTCGAGAGGGAGGGAAAACAAACAAAAAAAAAGAAAAAATTGTTTATTTTTTTAAAATTCTTTCCTGACAGGTTAAAATAACAATTTCCTGTCGGTGGAGCTCTAAGTCCCTGTCAGACAGCCCAATAAATCAAAAGAGGGGCCATTAAGAGAACAAAATTAATGAGAGCTTAATCAGTTAAGGAGGGGTGGTGGGGGTGTAAAATCTGTCAGCTCGGCTTCCCACCACACACCTAAGCCCAGTGAGGCCCCTGTCTGCAGCCCCAGCTGTGCCATGGTGATGCAGGGCACTGCAAAGGCAGCGGAGCAAGAAAGAAAAACCAGAGGTGAAGATATAAAAGGGAAGAAAGGCCCACACCTGCATGGGGGGATGACAAATCTCAAAAGGAAAAAGGGATTTGAATTAAGCCCAGGTTGAAGGAGAGGTGTTTGCTGATTAGAAACGGAAGGTTTTACTGAGGAAATGCAGCTCACAGCCCCAAGCCCCCTCCTGCTTAACAAGGGCCAGCCAAGCAGCCCTTGTTACTGCCACACTGCCTGTAATTTACGAGGCTCCCAAATAGGAACCAGCCTGTGCCTCAGCTCTGGGGCTGCATCCCGCACCACACATCCCAGGCAGGGATGGATGGGAAGGCTGCGGGAATGCCCAGGCAGACCGGGAGCTGCACACAGTCACCGACACACATGGCAGGGGTCTGGGATTGTGTCAGGCAAATGGACCTTGGGAACTTCTTCCTGCAAGGCATGAACAGTGGGAAGGGGTAAGGACTGCTCTGCACCAAGGGAAAGGCTGCAGTAACTTCAGTCCAACCACCAGCTGAGGACACCCTGGGTGACTCTGGAGAATTCACTGCAGCTGCTCTCAGTTTCCAGCAGGTCAAGTAGGGACAGTGATACTCGCAGCTCTCCGTTTCATACATTGAGACCTCAGCTTTTCAGAAAATGCAATGTCTTACACAGTATTATGAGTCAATTTTACTTGTAATCATTACTTTTTAATACAAGACAGTACTTTTTTCCCGCCTAAAGCAAAAACAACTGAAAAACAAAATGTGGAAGAAAAAGAGCAACAGTACCCCTTTGTTTTACAATTTGAGGAATCTGAGGGCTAGAAGAGGAAGCCAACCTGGCCCAAGGTTATCCAATAAAGCAGTGCCAGGCAGAGCTAGAAATCAAAAGCTCTCTGACTGGAACCTGCATCCCATCAAGCAAGCAAGCTGTTTTTGGATCCTAAATATTTTTCATCCCCTCTGAAAAATCCCACTGTACAACTGTATAATCCTTTAGAGCTGCAAAAATACTGTCCAGGTGACATCTTTGGGCAGATCAGCTGCAAAGTCCCTGCATGATTCCTGGGCATGGACAGCAATCTGGACATCCCTGACTGCTCTCCCCAACCCACCAAACAGTAACATACCACAGGACAAAATTAACCTCTACCCAACCCATGTCCCCATTTCAAAATATTAATTTCACACTGTTAAGTTATGCTCATTTTCTCTGAAAGGGTTTGGGAAAAGGACAGGTTGGTGCAGGACAGAAGCTCCTCCTCCCACAGAACATCATGGGCAGCTGATGGGGGTGGGTGTGCAGGTGCCACAGGAAGTGGAAGGATCCCAAATGGGAAAAGTCTGGTATCAGGAGTGGGCAGAATGGCAGAACCCAGTATTACACTACTATGCTTGAAGTCAAGGAGGTAGCACAGTTTTTGTGGAAACAGGGATAAAAACTTGCCTGTTTTTCCCTCTTGTAGCACTGAGAGCTTCTGATTTCAGAGTGCATTAGCTCTTTTAACATAGCCCTTGACTAACTGTATGAGGGGGTCCCCTCCTCCCTTTTTTAAAGTGATTAGGCAAAAAGACTCTCTTAGTGGTGGCTTGTGAGCTCAGAGAGTCCATCAAAAAAGCCACAACAGAGAAAGCCTGGGATAAATTCATGCTCATGATCAGAAGGAAAATATCCAGAATAAAACCTGGCATGGCACAACCACCACAGATCAGCGAGTTTTCCTAAAAACTGCAACTAGGTGACCCTAAAATGAACCACAGTTTTAATTCAAGCAAGTCCTGAGAAACAGACACCTCTTTAAAAAAATAAACTAAACTTGTAGGGAAAACATCTCTTTTCCTTGAGCAGAACTGCTCAAGCAAACCAAACAAGCAACAAACTACATGCAAACATCTTTGTAACTTTTTTGTCTTCCTCAAGATGAAGCTACTTCCCTGAGCAGTTCATTTCCACAACATCCTGCAGCATCACCAGGGAGAGGACTTGGCATGCTGGCTTTGAATTAGCAACAGGATGCAAAGCCTTCTCATAGCCTGACTTTTGCTCATAGCCCTGAGGACCCAATGCCTGCAGTTTCTGGCACCTCTCCATCCAACAGCTCCTCTGAACTGAGCGCCACTTTCCAGCTGGCATTGATCAGGCTGACTTTGCTGAGACCCAGCAAACCCCTTCGCATTGGCCTGCAAGTGTAGAGGCTGCTTGAAGAACGAAATGCCACCCTCATACCTGGAGCAGTGGCACCACAGCGAGCATGGCTCAGCTTGGGTGCTACCTGTGGCACGGTGGTCCCAGGGTGGCTGGAGCCGGCTGGGGACAGCTCTAGTGCACGTGGGCCACGTATGCAAGGATGGCCTTGCCCCACAGGATACACGTCCTTTTTTCCACAGTTACCAGGAGAGGAGCCCTGTGCTAAAACAGAGTATACACACTGGCTTTTGCTGCCCCTTGGCGTGCCCTGAAAGCAGCTCCAGTCCTTGAAAAGACAAGGCTAAAGCATAAGAAAAAAGAAAACCCACCTCCTTTCTTCAATATCACACTCCCCCCATGCCCTAGACACTTAATTTCCCTCTTCCCTCCCCCCCCCCGGCTTCCCCCTCCATTCTGAGTAAATTCAATTTGACAACCCTGCTAATTGGATAAACGCTGCTCCCTACGCTCCTTTAAGGCTGCCCGCTTTTCTCTCCTTGTTTTTGGAGGGCGATTGTGGCTGTTCTTTAACATGAATTCCATCTGCTTTATTTCTCCTCTGCCCATTCAAGACCCCTCCTGAATATGTATGAGGGGCTGCGCACCCCCCCACCCCCTTTCTCCTCTATCCCACCTCCCTCCCTCATCAGCCCCCACCCCTCTCCCTGCCCTCTCCCATTGCCCGGGACAATAACCCCCCAAATGCCCCCTTCTCCCACCCGGGCCCTCTTTGCTTTAGATAAACACAGGCAGTGTCAAGTGTGAGGAGGGGGGGGGGAAGGATGGGGTTCAACTGCCAGTCAAGCCTCGGGCCCTCAATGAAGCCCAGAGGCCTACCCTAATCTGCTGCATGCTTGCCATATGGGAGCTGTGTTGCCCTGGGAAACACTAACAGGCAGAACGGAGCTTAATAGAGTCCATATTCATTGTAATGCAGTGAAATGGCTCGAAGGACTATTGCCCCTTGGGTCTGTTTTCATTCTTCTGTTCCCCCTCTTTCTTTTCTCTCTCTCTTTTTTTTTTTTTAATAAATTTTTTTTCCTCCCCTCCTTCTCCCCCTCCTTTTTTTTTTCTGTTTTGGTATTTTTTTTCCTCCTTTCTTCCTTTCAAAAGGACGAAGTCCCTAGAGAGCTCTAATCTGGAGAGGCTGGGGGCTCCCCAAAGGGCTGGCCAGCCGATGGGGCAGGAGCGGGAAGGGGGAAGGGAGAGGGTGGAGGTGGTTAGGGAGCGAAGTAGAGGTGGAGGGCAAGAGGAAAGTAGTAACTAATAAGCATGCAGCCAGCCAGCTGTCAAGATGCTGACAATACTGCTCCGGGTGCAAAGAGTCCGACAGCCAGGGCTGGCACGGAGCTGGCGCAGGGTCCTCCCGGGAAGCGCCTGCCTCCCCTAAGAGCCGCCCTGAACGCGGCACAAGCAGCAAAGAGAAAAAAAAAGAAAGAAAAAAAAAGAGAATGGCACAGATGGAGCGTGCTGCACAGCCTCTTCAGAAACAAAGTGCACCTAGGAAACAGATGTTGTTGCTAAAACAAGCCTGGAACTACTGGCTGCTCTCTGGCTCCTTCTCCCAAGTGCGTGCTGGAAGAAAGGGGTCCTGGAGCAGCTGCCAGGGCTGCCCCCATGGCTGGGACATGCTGCTTCTCCAATCAAAACCTTTCAGTCCAGAATCACTCCCAAACTGGGAGAGTTTCCACAGTTTTAGACCAACTTTTCCTCAGCACTCTCCATCCTTCTCATTCTTGATCCACCTGTAGACTCTCCCACCTTGCAGCTTAAGGTCCCAGTTTTGGGGAGCTGAGGAATTCTGAAAGGGATGTACATCTGCAGCTCTTACAGAACAGTGCAGGCCCTACATTCAGGAGCTTGACTTTCAAATGTCAGAGAACCAGCAGAATTGCTGCTATCAAGGTTGTGTGAGATCAAGGCCCCACAGAGGTGCAGCTCAACCTACTCTCTTGCCAAGGCTGGTGTCAGGAAAAAAGGGCCAGGATCCCCTTGAAAACCACATCACAGACTTGTGATGAGTTATTTGCTCTGGAGTGTTTTCAGTTTTCCTCACAACTGCTATAAACTCAGCTGATGTGCAGCAACAAAGTCTTGCTTTTTTGAGGCTTTGCTATGGGACAACGCTGAACCTTCATTTTAAGAAATATTTCAGAGGAGGCAGCAGGGAAGGGATCACCCACTGATACCAGTATGATGTGAAAACACACCTTCAGTCTCTGAAGCAAGGGATTTAGTGCACTGTATAACTTACCGGAAGCATTCTCCCTTGCCATATCAAAACAACATTTGCTTTATCATTCCCATCACAACTAAAGCTGGAGATCCACTGATCAAAGCAGTCAGATGCTGTACTAAACACAGAGGAAGAACAAACCCATGTCCTCTAGACTTCACACCATTGGATAGAAGAGTTAGTTAGTTTAGGATGCTTGATACAAGTACTAAAAAAAATTATCTGTCCATACTTTTTTGCTCTTTGGACAAATAGGAAAAGCATATAAGAGAGAGCTGGGAATAAGTGAGAATGTCTGTCTGGGCAAGAAAAGCCACAGGAATGGCTCTTTCTGGCAACTGATGCAATGGGACCCACAGGATGGATGGCGAGTGCCAGCTGATGCAGCTGGCTTTGGTCTGGGCTCCACCACTCTGAATCCTACATGAACATAGGCCAGGCCTCAGGTTGTTCCCTCCCAGTCAGCAGCAGCAGTGGAGCAGGGTGCAGGGAACAATGGGCAGTTCCCACCAGGAACTGTCATCACACAGGCACAGATGTGCTTGTGGGTAGTTTACGTTACTCAGGGCACTGCTTTTGTTCTTCCCTTCTCATCCTTTGCAAACAAAAAAACCCCAAACCTTGAAATCTGATGCTGAGATTCTAATTGCCTCTTGGGTTAGGGAGAGGTCAGAGAGAAGGCAGGCCTGGCAGATGTAGGGGAAGCGATGCTGGGCAAAACCCCTCAGAGATACTAAACGGAAGTGTGGAATAAAGGTGACAGAAAAGAAAAAGCAGGAAAATTAAATTCAGATGACAGGGTCAAGAGAGAAGAAATAGAGGAGTTGGGATTTTGGCAGACTTCCTTACGTTGCATTTGTCCCACTGCGTCAGGGCAAGGACATGGCAATGCCACAGCTCACCTGCCACATGTGTATCCAGGCTCAAGTCCTTTTCCTGTTTTCTTCTGAGCAGGGGCTGTCACCTCACACCATCACCTCTCAAGTAGTTCTCTCTCCCCAGCTGACACTGTTCCACTTAATTTAAATGTGGCCTGCTCAGAATAGCAGGAAAACCACACCTGCTCTCTACCAGAAACTCCTTGCTGCTTTGAGACAAAAGCTTAAGACTTCCACAGCATGCCCCGATCTCAGTGAAACAGCATTTTTCCATGGAGAAATCCATGGAAAAATGGACACCTAAATGTCCAAAAATGGACATTTAGAGACATCCCCATCATCACCATAAAGAAAAACTGCCTTCTAGTTTGCACTCCTTTCAGGATGCTCTTATCCAAAGCTGTTTTCACTCTGCATTGCATCCCCAGCAGCTCTTGGGGAACACACACAGCCAACTCTCACTCCCTGACTACAGGACATCAAGATGTTGACTAGAACAACCATTTTGCCACTGATGACGCAGCAACGCTAAAAAACCCCAAACCCTAGGCTACCTACGGCCTCTCTGCTGCCAGAGCAGTGAAGAATGGGAAGGAAGACCACAAACCATGGCAAAGGTGTGACATGGAGCTGCCCTGAAAAGACCCATCTCCATTTTATTGTTTCTGTCACGTGATGGTGTCAAACTTGCAACAGGACAGACAATATATATACCAGCATCCATTCATGCTGGTAACCACCAGCTGAAACACTCCTCTCTCTGTATAACATGAACCAAAGCACAGAGGAGTGGTGGACAAACCCCACCAGCCAGCATCTGCATGGAGCATAGCAGGAGTGCTCAGAGAGCAAGCATATTTCAGTGTCTGTCAGCTATGGCCACCTGCAAAATGAGACTCAGAAGCTCTTGTTCACAGAGTAGATCACAAGCCAGACACAGCAGCTATGGACACTTTTTAAGAGCAGCCCACATCTTCATATGCTTAAATATGGGATACCTTTAAGTACCAAACTAAAAAAAAAAAGAAAGAAAAAAAGTCCAAATAATTTTTGTCTAGGAACAATAGAAAAATCTTGTCCATGTCCAATTAGAAACAGTAATAGAGTGAAACAAATACACGAATAAAAAAAACCCAAACCACAAATCAGAAAAGTCCATAGAAACTGCCAGTGACAGTGTTAAGCCTTCCTTGGGGGAAGCTGCTATGGTGAAATTTTCCTGTTGGCAGAGCAAAGACTTTGGTAGCTTTCCACAGCTCTGAACCTTCTTCCAGTATGTACTTGAAGAGCAAGGGTGCCTACAACTGCTGCAGTAAAAAACTGACCAAGCTTATAAACCTAAGCCAGTGGCACAGGAGAAATACCTGCAAAAACAACACATCCTCTGGATTATAACAGAGGACTTGATTCTACTGCCACCAAAATTAGCCTGATCTTTGCCATGACTTCAATGGGAGCAGGCCCAGAAACTGCATTAACAAGCACAAGGCTAGTTTAACACAGTTGACATCAAAATCCAGAAGAGCATACAAAAGAGACAGGACAAAGTACTTGCCAGTAACGTCAATACAAAGTTTAATCCCCAGATGACTGGCTTTAGAGACATCCCCATCACCACCATAAAGAGAAATTGCCTTCTAGTTTGCACTTCTTTCAGCAATGACTTGTTGCTGGGATGCAAAAGGGCACAAGCCCATTTTTCTTGTCTTTTATAGATGGTATTTAAAAGTTGGGGATTTTTTTTCTTTCATAAATTTGAGAATAAATGGGAGTTTTTACTCTCCATAGCTGTCACTAAATTGCTTTTCACTAATAATAATTTTCGTTATGGGAGCAGGTCAGAAGCCTCTAGAACTCTCTGCTGGGACAGATTTCCCCTGGAAGACATGTCACTACTCCAAAAAACACAAGAGGAAGCTCAAGGCTAGGAAAACAAAGGGACAGAAATGACTGTCCATAGAAAATGCTCTGGCTTGTGCCAAATGCCTAAGGTGGAGTGAGGGGATTAGTGCTGAGTGCCAGAACCCAGATGGGCTGAGCCAGAGCCCTACTTTGTGCCATGATCAGCAGCTGCCACGCTGCTCCAAAACCTCATGGGGCCCACCCTGAGGTGAAAAATCATGGGGGACACACTCACAATGGGGTCTCAGGATGGGTGACAGATTTCCCCTCTTCCCAGAGATGAAGAAGAGAGGATTGCATTGTTTAGGCTTTTTTAAAGGTTGTGTTTGCATGTGATTTGCCCCATTTATCACCACAACAATAAACAGCCTTTCCAAAAATGATGGTCCCTTGAGGACAGTAAGCCAAAAGTGGCAGGAGATGAAGCAAGACCTCAGGTTGCCCTGCACAGACAGATGGGCAGGGTCGCCATAAGTTTTGACAAGGGGATGCTCCATAACAAAAGGATGGCAAAATGCTGCTGTCTCAGAGCCTGGGAAGGAAGACTCACCTGCCTGTGCTCCAGCCAGCTCCTAGGACACACTGGCAGTGCCACAGCCAGGCTTGTCAACAGCAGCAGCAGTGCCCATGAGGACTGGGCATGGCACAGAGCCGCCGCCAGCTCCCCACTAGTCGCTGCTGCCCGTTCACACTCGAACCCATGCTCGAAGCACGAGCTCAGAACCGAAGGCCCCTCTCCAGGCCTTTCACACAACAAGCACCAGCAGCAATTCCAGTTGTAAAGTTTGCTTTCCTTGACACACAGTTTACTTTCTCCATTCCCCCGCATCCCACCCCTGCCACTTACCCCTCACTCCAAAAAGGCTCTCTCAAACAGGCTTAAGCTTTAAACAAATAAGGGCTTGGCAAGCAGCAGCCTGCTCCCGTTTCCCTCCCCACCAGCCCTGCTCTCCCCCCTGCCGCCTCCACGTCTGAGCCGTGGCGCAAGCAGAGCTGGCGAGCGCCGCGCAGGCACAGAAAACAAACACGTGGAGCAGAGCCAGCTGTGAAGTTGGATTTGGCATACGCTGTTTGCAGAATGAATAAAAGCACATGGAAGAAGAAGGAATGGGAGAAGGGGGACAGACTGGGGAGGCGGGGGTGCCCTGGGCTGAAGAGGACAGTGTGACTCCTCCTTACAAAACACCGGCACATGCCCGCTGCTGGGCCTTGTGCCCTGCGTGGATGTGGAGGGGGCACAGTCCTACAGCCATATTTCCTGAGCTATTTGGCATCACACTTCCCCACCCCTTTCCCAGCAAGGTGGACTGTTTTTGCATGTGCTTGCTCTCACTCCTGGGCAAAAATTAGTGTGTTCTGATGCAACACGTGAAAAATAAATGCACTTTTACCCCCCGAGGCATGCCATTCTCCCCCATTCTTTCTTTCTTTCTTAGGGTTTCTATTTCCCATGCACATTATGGTCCAGGGCCCCACAGCACAGGAAACCCTGACCCAACTGCCCCATCACCTCGGCTGAGATTACATATGCTGAAGGTCCACATTTACATTAATCCCTCTCCCAAGTGTCTCTTTCTGGAAGGCTTTCAGACAAAATATCCCTCCTATTAAAACCAAGCTCCCAGGAGATGTTAACTCGGGTATTATTTATTATTCTGCCTTCATCCGTCTGGTCTAGCCATGGGAATGGCACTGGAAGGCTTTAGGAATAGATCACCTATGCCCTTACATCAACACTGGATCCATGCAGGTTTTCCTCCCTCTCCCAATCATCTCCAAGCAAAATGAAATAGAAATGTATGCACTCTGCCTGGTTTGGGGCAGACTCCAGTGATTTGACATGGTTTGCTTGTGGTTTCCACCCAAAACCATAAAGCAGCCAGGTTTGCTTGGAAGGTGCTCAGCTGTGTTTGAAGGCTGAAAGAAAAGCAGCAGTGTCCTACCTGGTCTTGGAGCCTGTCCAAAACAGGCCAGCAGCTGGATGGAAGAACAGCCCGGTCTGACCACCCAGACACCTGCAGACTTGTTTTCACAAGTCTTATTACCATCCCTGATGCACAGTAAGGACTTTACCCTAGGCCAGCCTAGGGTAGTCCTTACTAGTGAACACTTGTCCCTCAGCGTCACTCCAAACCATCAAGCTGACAACAAGACACAGTATCTGGATAGTGTTCTTCCTGAGAACAGCATTATGGACTCCTGATTACAGCTAAGGAAGGTAACTACCTTGAAGAAATGTTGCAATTGCTTTTTTGTTTTTTGGTGGAATTTACTGAAACACCAAATGAAGCCATGGATCACTGCAAATAAAGCACTGCTCAAAACCAACCATCCTACTCTTATCTCTTTCCCTTTTGGAGGCAAATTAGCAAGACAGAGAGGGATAGAAACTCATAGTGTTGGAGGTTATGATACTACATTTCTGGAATTGCCTCCTCTATTGGACAAAATATACCGCTACCCCATGTCTCAGCTTTCCAGGCTGCAAAAACAGGAACAGAAAACTCCAGCTGGTACAAGCAGTAATGAGATGAGCATGAGTCAGACAATTTCAGATTCTCATATGAAAGGTGCTAGACAGGTATGCAGTGTTATTATCTGTACTGCTTCCTGGTAGCCCCAGGATTTTTGGATTAGTAAAATACAGATGTCAGCATCTTGGGAATACTGCCTCGGTAAGTGAACCCAGGGAGGGGCATGCTGATTGCAACAAAGAGAAAATATGAATTTGCACTGCACACAAAATATTGTGGTTAAGGGAAACAGAGAGATACCACTGACAACAGAGAACAGGATAATTCATTGGGGTTTGTCAGACTAAACTTTCTGTAATCAGAGACTTCAGGGAAAGTGTTTGTGAAGCAAACATTCAAACATGCAGCTGCCAAGAGCTAAATAAACAGAGGAGGAGAAGCAGAAGAGCCAATGTGGCACCACGTGCAAATACCCCCTGATCAGCAGTCACAGGCCAACTGAGCCCATTGGCAGGCACTAGTGAAGCCAAGGAGATGAACTACTGCAGGAAGACCCACCACCAGTTTGGACAAACAATGAGCAATTCACACCTTCAAGATGTTTTCATCTAGAATAGGATTTGCAGAACTGGGCAGGCATGAGTACATCTGTGTGGCTCAATGGACATCTTCTTGCACCACACACATGCAACCACCTGGGCATGTGAAATAAAGACAAAAGTCCATAGCGAGCAATACCCAACAGCTCTGGTACCATGCATTTTAGTCCCACTTCACCTAAAGCCTGCAGTGGTATTTACTGTGCTTATGAGGAGCCAGAGACCAAGGCCAAGATCTGAGGGCAAATCAGCTGATCCCAGCCTGGAAGCCAAGGGTGCCTAGTGGCACTGGGCAAGCGAGGGGAAGCATTGGTCTCTGCTTCCCACCACAGTGCCTATCCATCAGTCAGGGCTTCCCTCCCATGGGTCACAAGACTGCTGGAAAGGGTGCCTAATTTCCTATAGATCAGACCTCTCTTGGCTGTCTGAAAGAAATGTAAGAGACACAGGGCATGTTTCAAGGCCAGCACGGGATGCATCACTTCTCTGTTGGTCACTGGCCATGAATGCACCCACAGTAGTGCTTGGTATAACAATTCCTTGGCATGTTTGTGGCCAGCTGCTTTCTGCACAAGTGATCAAAAACTCTCATGCTACAAAGGTGCTGGAAAGAGGAAGTTTGTGGTTCTGCAGCCCAAAATTACTCACACCTTTGTACCTAGACTGCATTTATGTGCAGGAGGTTCACGGGGAGTGGGGGGAAGGGGTAAGAAAGCTGTCATCCTCCTAGCTAGAGAAGGACCATGAGAGATTAAAGGACCCAGAGAGGCTGCTGGTTCTAAAGAAAAACAGGCTTGAAGGTTTAGTTGTGGTAGATAGTGACTGAGTTGACACAAAGGGACTTGATGCATTTTACATACACAGCATTGGTTCACTCCAACTCTGATGGAAGCGGTGGCCTTCCACAGGAGAAACCTATCCAGATTTAAAAGGCTGAACCTCCATACTAAGAAACAGTCCAGTACCACAGACAAAAACCCTTGAGGTTTTTTTCATCAGGAGATAAATGACCTCCTCTAGAGTCCTGACATAAGTGCTCCAAGTATTTATAACCTGGAAGAGATATTAATGAAGAGGCAGAGTTACTTTAACTTTCCCTTCTCTGCTCCCCTCCTGTATCCTCACCCTCAATTTGCTACTGTGCAACAGCCTTTGGGCAGTTAAATCAGCAGCCTACACACATGATGCAATATTTAAAGCCCAAGGAGCTATAAACATGGCAGTAAATACATGCCTGCAGAGGTTTTCTGCCCTCCATACCCTCCAAACTTGCAATTTTCTCACATGGGAGACTGGCTCAAAACAGACAGGAGGAACCAGTGCGATGACCAGCCAGTGGTTCCCAGCACAGCCACAAGCTACCTGGGGCCTGCTGCTGCTACAGTCCCAGCAGTGCAGGGCTCCTCTGGTCACAGGACAAGGTGTTTCCCCAACATCACAAGGCAAAAGTGCTCCCCGTCCTGCAATGGGAACAGCTGAAGCAGAGCTCAGCACCATTCCAAATCCGATCACGTGCTGCTGGCAGGGCAGGAGGTAGCACAGCAGTCCTAACCCCTGTAAGGAACATGCTGATCTCATTTGTTCAACCACAATCACACTGGTGCTGGACCCTCACTCATAAACAAGTGCAGACTGCGCATCCACTCCTTAGGGTTTCCAACAGAGGAACCAGCACCTCAGACCAGTGACAGCATTTAGTCACAACAGCGGACTTTGGTTTGAGACCATTCACATCACCTGGGCCACATAGCACAACAACATCTCACTTTTGGTCCAGGCCTTTGCTGTTTCCCTGGATGGCAGAAGCGGGTGAACAAAGAGTTAAACCTGGTACAGCCTCAAAAATCACTCATTGCTTTCTGAAGCAAGAACATCTTTGGCAGGGTCCCCATCTGGGAAATGATATCCTGTCCCTTCCTCGCGTCCCCCTGAACTCAGAACAAAGCACTGCACTGCCCAACATTCTCCTCCACTGTTTTCATCTTGGTCCAAACGCTTCTTGCGTTTCAACTTCTGCCAAAAAGAAATGCATTAAAAAATATAAAAAAGGCATGTGTGGGACAGGGGGAGAGGAAACAGAGAGAGTAGAGGGAAGTCATTAAAACCAAATCTTGATTACCTGCCAGTGGTGGAAAAAGGAAACAGGGGAGAGGAGATTTTTCTGCTGTGATATGCATCTTGAAGCTGAAACCAGCAGACACAGAGGAGACAAGACTTCTCCACACAATCCTCCACCTGGGACCAAAATTAACATGCTTTGACTTTCAAGTCTCCCATGTGCCACACCATCATCATCATTGGAGGAGAAGGAGGCATTTGCTTCCTAAAAACAATTTCTGCCCGTCACCACACACATTTTTTACAACTCTCACAGCTGTAGCTCTCACAGAGTTCCTGCACCCAGCACTGAGCCCTGCTGGCAGAGGACTGGAGGACACAGCACAGCTGGCCTGCCATTTCCACCATAATATCAAACACAAAGGTTTGGCCATTGCAAAGACATAGGGAATCCTAGAGGAAATGAACCTGGATAAGATGGCTTGTGCATGCTTTGTGGAGAGGCTGGATGGGCCAAATGAAGAGTCCCAAATGGTTCTGTCTCCCAAAAAGACAGACAGAAAAAATAATAAAAAAAAAAAGACAGAAAAAATAATTTAAAAAACCTGCATTGGATAAAGAAGCATTTAAAAGCAAAACAAAAAACCTAGTCTGGTTTGTAGTCTGTAACAGGGACATGTAGAGCATGTTTTTTGTTCCTTCAGTACAAAAGCCCTTGGTTTCCCTTCCTCCTCATTCCAGCATTTCCCCATCGGGGGTGTCAGAGACAGTTCAAGGCCTCCCAGTACTTCAGACAAAACTGGGTCTTGCTGCCCTGAGAACAAGCGACTGGGATCTAAGAGAACTGGGGAGATTTGGGGAGCTCAAGAGCTGCAAAGGCTAAACTTGCTGTCCCTGGAGGACGGCCAAATGGTCACCATCCCCATAACCTGCCACAGGCCAGTGCTTCCCTCCAGGGTTTGGCTTCCTAAGGTGTGACTTTGGCTTGCAGGCTGCATGGCCAGGCCACTTGGGTTCCCCAGGGCTTGCTTGTGCTACAGCTGGTGCTCTGCAGCATGTCAAAGAGAGGGAGAGATTAACTCCTTTTTTAAGTATCTCATTACTGTTATATTTTTAAACACATCTGGTTGAAAATTTTTCAGCAGAGCCATAAATAAATATATACTTTGAGGAAATTTCCTGCGATCTGAAAACTTTACTGACTGGTCTAGCCTTTATCAGATTATGCTCCTTCTCCAGTATGCATAAGCTCCATTTGCTTCTGCTTTGTCTCCTGTAAGGACCAAATCCATTGAAATTTCAATAAAATATAAAGATTTCACTACGTGTACTGTTTGATACTTTAACAACCACCCTCATGACCAGCACAGCAGTCACATATTCATTGTTGTCCAACCTGGTGATTTTTAATTTTCCTTGCAATCAGAGGTGTCATCTGCTAAGACCCACAGATCCAGACATTAAAAATGTATTTCCTAACCCTGTCTGCAAAACATTTCTTTTCCTGCTCTTCAGGAGAGAGATGACAGAACATAATCAGCTGGGAATCTAATGTCTCTGATAGGCTTTCCTCTTTCACAGATCATCCCGCTACAATGCTTCCATCCTAGCTAGCTTGGTTTAGAAAGCAGTTTCTACAGCTGAGGACAAGAGTCAAAATCACCATTTGTAAAATAAATAAAAAAGACAACACCACCCACTACCTCATATTAGCAGACTGTTAAAGAAAGCAAACAATCACCCACTTCTGAAGAAGCCCAAGACAGGAGGAGCAGTTCTCTTCCAGTCGGTCCCTGCCTGCCTGTGGCAGACAAAGCCTGTTTAGTAGTGTCTGTACAAGATGCTGCTATTACATAAATAGCAAATAAAGTTCAGCTGAGAAGAGGTGCCCCAAGCATGAGGCTCTGCACACGGAGCCATGGAAATGCTTGCTCCGGAAAGGCTGCCTTTCTACAGTACTTCTCATTTTAACAGGATGGTTCCCATTTAAACCCTCTTCAATCCTGAAAGAGATGGCTTGGAACTCCCAGCCTCCTTACCCAAATGCTAACCCACTCCTTGTAGCCCAAAAAAGGAAATAAATTCATGAACAAATAATTTCCAGTACTTTTTTTCCAGGCTATTGTTATGTGACTGCATTTGGAAGTAAGAGAGGAAAAAAAACAAATACATGACTGTGGTCAGAGTCTGGCCTAGAACAGGGGAAGGAAAAAAAAAGAAACCTCAAACCCCAAACCCAATCCTTGTTTTATATGTTTAGTCATTTTTGGAGAAAACTGTAAGCAGTAAAAAGACCAAGAATAAACACTGACACCAGCTCCTGGGCTTTGGGGTTGACAACAGGAGATTCTAATCTATTCTTCCATCTATCAACGCATTCTGTTCAGCCTAAGACATTTTAAAAACCTAAGTCTAATATGCTACTAATATAATTGAAGAAGTCTAACTTGACTTCTGCTGCAAAAGACTAAGAAGCAGTGTGTTGTGAATTGCTTTATCATTTTAGAACGTCTTTTCAATGCAGAAATCACCTTTGCTTGAGAGGTTTTAGCAAATGTTTCACAGAAAATATTAGATGGCCTTCTCCAAAGACTCATCCAGCAGTGTTCTGGGAGGACACAGCAAACCCCTGACATTTGGTTGTCTACCAGGAAGTATAAATCTAGAACTCTTTGGATTTTCCAAAAATCCTTATATTATTGTCCAGTAAAGGAACTTAAGGAGTATGAGATTCCTTATTGTACAGAGACTCCTTTAAGAACTCAGGTGCTTTGCAAAAGTCATCCTCTGCCTCAAGGACATTTATCTCTAATTGCTTACAGGGACTGTTAGTGCCTTCTTTGAGAAGGGAAATCTCATCTGTCCCACAGCACTAAATACCCCCAGAAAAACCTTACACCGTTCAAGCCATCTGTAGATCAGCTCAGGCAGTACCTACCCTCCAAATTACATTAAATACTGTAACTTGCTAAACAAGTGCAGCATTAGAAGTGGGAAGGAACAAGGTCTTTCCTCTCCCTCTAGCAACTGTGAAAACTCACCTATCTAAGGGAAATACAATCTCAGAATTACCATTAGGGAAATCATTCACCATTTCTTAACTTGGAAAATATAATAAGCTCTTTCGGGAAGAAGAGCACTCACTTTTGTGAAAATGCTGCTCCATTGTTTTAGATCCAGTTGTGCGGCACAATCTGCCCTGGGATGGGTAAAACAAGCTGTTTTCATATAACCACATCCACAATGTGCTGCAGGATTTAATAGTTCCTCACAAAATAGATAAGCTATATAAACATAAAATGTTAAAATAGGACAGAAAGCAGCTTCAAGAATTCTCTCTGCAAGCACAACAGGGAAACAATTACAATTTCCCTCTGCATTTCTTGCCAGCTGAAGTTTTTCTGTTTCTCTGCTTTACTCTGCCGATAACAAACATCTGTTGGGAGCATCCTGCCCTGCGCAAGAGTGGAAAACATCTATCGCAGCCTTTGGGGCTCTGTACTCAAGCAAAGCCTCTGGAGATCCTCCTCTGTAACAGCCACAGAAAAACCTCTGCTGGTCTTACCTATTGACTACAAAATTCTTCCATGGAAAACTAGTCCTTTTTTTGCAGCGCACAAGTAGTTCAAGTAGTTAAGGAGACCTTCAGAAAAAGACACAATGAGCCTCTCGCACAGATGATCTCTTGACGTCCCCCATATATGTATAAGGATCTTTATTTTAGGGTCTTCCTTCCCAGCTCTTGCCTGCTACCAGCTTTTACTCACATAGTTTTTCAGCAGAAAACTCTAGAAGCCCAAATCACCAGGCTCCAAGATAAAGCTGACCATCTGTGGCTCATTAACAGCTTTTGATCCTTTTTGGCCTGGTTCCTACATTCCCCTTGCAGATGCTGGCACCTCAGCACATGCCATGTCCGCTGCTTCCCTGGGCTGCCTGTAAGGAGACAGGTCAGCATAAAACCCTCCTAGCCTGCAAAACGATGTGAGATCAGAAATGCTGGTGGGGACTTCAATTGCCTTTGAACCTTTGAGCTCCAATCCACCAGCTGAGGGGAAAGAAGGGAAGGAGAGACATGGATCTCACTTTGAGGACGGCATTTCTCTGTAATAACCTGTGGGGAGGCAGCAGCCCTGCCTGTGTCTGCAGGCAGCCACTGTGCCCGGGCAAAGGCTCCCAGACCCGCTCTGACACGCAGCGTGCTGCGCTTGCCTCAGGTCAGCGAGGGCTGGGAGCATCTCTGCAGCAGTGGGCTGGCGCCTGGGGAGGCACCCCTAGTTGTTCCTTATCAGACTTCCCCAAAACAAGTAAGGGCAGGGGTACCCAGGATATCGCCCAACAAGCCTTTCTCAGCCCCAGCAACTGCTGCTGGCAACACTGGGACCTCAGGAAGAGAAGGGGAAATTAAAGACAGAAAACAGGGAGAAAAGGGGGTGCAAGGACCTGGCAGAGGCACCTACCTCTTTGGGAGGCAGCATGCACGCAGGGAACAGGGCCACACTAGAATCCTCAGCTCCAATCCTGTTCTCTCTTCTCACTGTGAGGTCTGAGGCAAAACTGAAAGGGGACTGTGTGCTTGGAGAGAGGAAGAGATTATTCATGGTAAGCATGAGGAGGGATGGGTGGCACAAACCCATTTTTAATCCCTTTTCCATCCCATGCCCCGTCTAATTCAGCAGGACAGCAGTGAAGGCAGCAGCTATGTTAGGGCCTCTTCGCAGTCTTTCAGGCACAGAGAGTGACCTGGGATCAACAGAGAAGAGGAAAACCAGAACTGTGCCGCTGTCTGACATCTCCCATCACTCTTCCACTCCCAAGGCACTGACTGCAAGGGCACAAACACCTCATCTGAGATCTCCTCAATAATTCAGTTATTTAGCTTGCAGAGAGCAGATCAAAACACTTGCCAAATGGAGGTCCTACTACAGATAGGGTCCTCTTCCTGCAGAGAGAGCAAAGAGTCATGCTTTTACTTAGACACAAAGAGCCCCTGGCAACACAGTGCCATTAAAAACAGTATGTTTCAAAGCATTCCTCTGAGCAAAAACCCTCTGACTGCAGTTCAAGCTGTTACTCAGACACAGAAGGGCATGGCCATGAGCAGCCCTCAAGACAGTTTGCCTGCAGCTTTTTGCAAATAGATATCAGAAGATGATGCACCTGAATCCCCACCCACTCCCCCAAACAGTGCTCTAAGTCAGACAGGAAAGGAGGGAGGAAAGAACCTGCTCAGGTTTCACTGAAGCAATCCTGTCCTCTTTGAGAGATAGTTCCCAGTTGATGCATCAAGCCAAATTTTGCTCATGTCCTACCACTGGTGTCCACAGAGCTGCTCCCTACTGGGCTGCCTGTGCCTGCAGGGGTCAGATTAGCATTCAGGTACCCCTGTATGTTGTGCTCAGGAAGAGCAGCTCTTTGTAACCCTGCTGTCCCTATCTACTGCTCCTGAACCTCCTTACAGCATAAGGTATCTCTTTGCTGACCTGAACATCTCCTCTTGCATGTGGGCAGAATACAAGCCATGGACTTGGCCTGAGCAGCATCTGTTAGAGCTTATTCTTGGCTTGTGCACTGCAAAGCAATGCCTCCAGAGCAAGAGAAGCACAGTCCCAGACCCCCTGTGGAAAGAAGGCACACAGTATTTATGTATGGTACGGTTTAGCTTGAGATTGCATGCTGCAAGCAAAACACTCTTATTACACTGGCACTCTCCTCTTCCAGCTACCTTTCAAAGCATGATGCTGCAACTGAAAACTGGCTGACAGGAGAGAATTAAAGACTTAACTGGCTCCTTTCCTTTGCCTTCAGCCACAAGCTCTTGCTCTCCACCTGCAGCTCCCCAGCTCCACAAGACCTGCTGCCTGCCCAAATGTAAGGCATGCAAAGCAGCAGGATGGTACCAACACCACCTGCAGTGCCAAGTGCCCCTTTCACAAATCACTCACTGGAGCATACATAGTCACTGATGTGAGCTGAAAGCTAAGGAAGATGAGGCTCTGCTAGGACAACTCTCAGCTTCAAGGCAGACAACTTTCAATCAATGTTTACTGACACTTGACTTTGACCTCTGTTGAGCAGGGACGATAGAACATGAGACTGACTATCAGGCGCGGTGGAGTCTGTACTTAGCTGCAGTCCTGACCTGCAGAATCACTCCAAGGTACATGTGTCCCATGCTCTATCTCCTCTTTCACATTTACCTCACTGTTTTGAATGGGAATACGGGAACAGTCTCCCACTACAAGTTAACATGGTATCTGTCATAGCTGTGTCCCAAACTTGGCTAAAACTTGTAGACACAACTGTAATATAAATAGTAGTTTAGGTTTTGGAATATGGTGATGGGGGAAGATGGCAAAGCAGGCCTTTCTCAGGCTTTATCCAGAGAGTCAAGAAACCTGTACTTATCCTCAGCACTAAAACTATGCTGAAACTGGGTTATACTCACATTTTTGTGGCTGATGAAATTTGCACTTGTTTGCTTGGTCACTAGTTTGGGAAATTCTTTTAAAGGTGGTTCTTTCAAGTGGCTCAGAGGTTAGGGATGTCCAAAGCTATCCCCAGGGAGATTATAGGGTCAGGCCTCAATGATAAACACAGCCTGCCACTTGCTCTTAATGTTGGTCTCTTTGTGCTCCTAGTCCCTTCTCCCCAAACCTGCAGCCCAGGCAATTGTGAGAAAAACAGGACAATTGTATATTCAGTAACTATGTTCCTGCCTAAATTGCTACATGATGTAAGTAGCAGACCCCCTTCCTACCAGAAAAGACCACAGGCTTCATGATGCCATCAGCAGGATCCCACAGCCTGTATTGCACATTTCCCACCAGGCAAGCACAGCCAGCACTAGTGGGAGCTGGAGTAGACTGGTTCCTGTCCTGTGAGACACAGAACTGGCCTGTCTTGCTGTAGCCATGTAAATCAGATCGCTCTTCCCGAAGGCTTCCTGAAACTGGCTCCATACCTCCCTGCCAAGAGGTGACTAGGGTCAGCAAACACACCCAGGCTCCAGCAGCTCCAACTCTGTACCTGGGTACTGACCGCCCTTTCTCAGCATCCATCATCAAACTAATGGGCTGCATGGTCATCTGGCATAGTTGATCATGATCCCAAGACCTTCCTCTTCTCTGCTGCCTGGGCAGCCACTTCTGACAGGATCTGGAGCTGGGGTGACAATAGCTGAACTACTCTTGCAACATTTACAGCACCTCAGGCACCCAGAGCAGCAAGGTCCTTAAAGGCAACCAGTCCTTGTGTGGCCCTGGACTCTTTCTCTATGGCACTACAAAGGTGTTCAGGCACAAGCTGGCATGGAAACAGGAGCTCAGCTCCTCATCTGCTGGAAAGCAGACATCTTTTCCCTTCAGGCCAGTCCCAGACACCCCAAGGATAAAGTCGGAGTGACAAAAGGTGATGATGGACACATCTAAAGCACCTGGTGTTCCTCTCTGAGGAGCTCTTCATGCACCAGCTTCTCACAGGCTTCTCTCACCCTACAAGCCTCCAGCTGCAGAAATGCCCGACAGCTACAAGCCTGATACCCTGCTTAGCCAGCTGAGGGGTATGGAAGTCCCCAGAGGGACTCAAGAGCTAGTAGATATCAAGCCCTCCTCCTGCAAGGGTCCCACAGCTCTGCTGTGGTCTGGCTAGCCATGCCCAGAAGAAGTTAGTAATGGGGTGTTCCTCACTGGATTCAAACCCCATTGCAACTGGATAACTGGGGCCATCTTGCTCTCTTTCTGCCCAGATGACTTTGGCTTAGAAGCTGCACTTCAAGTGCTTGCAAGCCAGGATATGCCTGAATAGCCACTTAAGAAACAGGGTCCACTTCCATGCAGGAGTAGATGGTCAGGGCTAATCTGGGCAGCTGTTACACTGGTGACAGTGGGACCATCTCATAAACCCACCAAGCATGACCCTGTACTGAAAAGTGAAGAGGGGGAGCTGGTCTCAATGCACAAGTCTGATTGACTCCCCACTGCATCATCAAAGTCTGCCCAGGTGTTTTTGACATATCCCACCCAGCATGTTTCTGACAACATTCCCTGACACTGGAACTCAAACCCAACCCTTCAATCTGACAGTGTTTGTGTTTGCTAAACAAGCAGCTTTCTTCTGGAGAAATAAACCACAAAAATCATATACCCATCACCATTCAGGGGTCCCAAAGAAATCTCTCACTGACAGCAGCAGGCTCTAAAGAAGCTGGACCAGACAGTCCTTTTTACCACCCATGGCAAATAAATAGCAGGAATCTTCCTGCTCCAGCGGGGACTGCCATCCACAGAAGCGCTGGAGCAATGAAAATGCTCTCCACATCAGCTACAGCTCAGGGAGCAACCTGGGACAGAAGGCACTAGATTAAATTTCTTCAGCATTCAGAACACTATTGGTTTCCAAATAATTGTCTATTTGTGTGCGTGCATGCACAAGAATCCTCGCTCCATGGTCTTTGTGCCAGCATACTCCCAGTGCTGTGACTCTCTAGGGACAAGGCCCATACTTGTATTCAATCTTGGCTTTGGCTCCCAAACACTAAGGTTTCAGATTATGTTTTAAAAAACATTTTCTCTGGCAACTGGGCTGTTAATGGATGTGATGTTTTTGCTCTCGCCTCCTCCCCACCTTTAAAAGCTTGGCACTAAAGGGCTTCTTTGAAGATAAGGCCAAATTTTCAATTTAAGGGGAGGAACTTCATAAAGTAGATTTGAAGGGATGGAGAGGAGGAGGGGGAAAATAAGAAAAACAACCAAACCTGGAGCCACTTAGCCTGTTGAGATGTATACTGTACAGCACATAAGATTACAATGGCCTCTCTGTACCACCACTGGCTGGTGCCAGAAGTTCGCTGCAGCTGCACTGCTGCTACCTACTCCAGGCTCCCTAAGGGTCATGCTCAGACAGGGCCTTTGCTGTAGCTGCACACCAGCCTGCCCTCCAAACCAAAAGCATCCTGCACCCCCTACAGAGCCCCCATCCACCCAGCAAGCAGGGGCACACATCCCCAGAGGCAACCACAGGAGCCACCCACTGGGCTGTCAGTGCCGCAGGAGACTCTCTGCTGAAACCAACTGTGGTCCTCATCTAAGAGGTTTTTGAGGGCCAGCAAATCTATGGTCTCTCTTGATCTCCAGCAGACCTACCCTCAACACCACAAGGAGGCAGGGAAGTGCCATTTAGTTTTGCAGGTGGAGAGCTGGGGCAAAGAGCAACTTGCCCCAACTTGTGGGGAAATCTGTGGTGTAGAGGAGAATCAAACACAGCTGCTCTCACATCCCAGCTTGCACCCTAAAACACTGGCATCACTAAGCAAGGTGGCTGCTGTCCCTAAAAGTACCAAGATAAATTACAGTGACGTTACCAGAAGAAGCTGAATTTTGCAAATAAATGCTGTATTCTAGGGCAATGTATCCACATTTGAGGTGTATTTCTCAAAGCCTACCTCAGTATGTTTGTATTACCATAGGCTTTCTAAATCACACTAAACTCAACACATTAATTCACAGGGCTCTGTCTAACCTGTCCTTCTGTCAACTAAAAAGAAAATTAAAAGTAACCTCAATCTGGTATTTCAAAGCTGACAACACAGTTCTTACAGGGATCTTTACCTTTACCCCTGCACTCATGATTTAAAGAACAGCAGAAGGATATATATCTGAATGCAGACTGATGCACAGTCTTCAGATATACTAGCTTGTTCAAACTCGCTGACAGTGAACACATCCCTGCATTAGGCAGGGCCCTGGGTCTATGACTGTGCATTAAAGTACAACCTGCTACCTAATCCCTCTGCCAGAGTGGACCTAAGAGAGCTAAAATGGGATCGCCACTGCAGGGCTTGGGGTGAAAGATTTACTGCTTGCCAGGCACAGAAGTTAATGAAAAATTATCACTTTCCAAAACACCATCTGGCTTTCACACAAACATCTAGAGACACCTCAGCCAAAACCTCTGCAAACTTGACAACAATGGTGGGTTTCCATAGGGGCAATATGCTGTGGTGTGGTGTGGACTGCGCCCAGCAAGCCTCCAACACTCTGCACAGGCACAAGGCACAGTCACCATCCTCACATCCAATGGCTGCCCAGGGAAGATGACTGGACAGAGGGCAGCAGCCCCTCAAGAGCAGCAGAGCAGAAAGCAAGGAAAAAGTCTGGCTCTCACCTCTGTGCTGGCACACTGCCCTCAAGGAGGGCAAAGAAGCTCGAGCACGTCCCACACGCTCCCTGATGCACATTTCTCTTCATCGATGCCATAAGAGCCAAAATAAATTGGCACTGCGTCTTACTCAAGAGCTCCTACAACACACAATGGCAGCCCTCAGGGCCCTTCACAGGCACCCAGTCCAGGTGCTCTGCTACCAACCACATCAGGCTCCCATCCCATTTGTCCTTTTGCAGGGAAGAGAGGCCATTTTAATAAAAGGAGCATGTAACATCCTCGGGGCAGAGATCTCTTGCTCCCTGTTTAAGCAGAAAGATCTGCACTGCCTGCAGCAGCTCTGAGACTGTGTAAGCAACAAGTGGCTTCTTTTCCCTGCAATAAATATCCTTCTGAGCTTTTCAGCCAACTTGCTTCCACTGCATCCATACTCCTTTTGTCTTAGCTTCCCATGGACACTCAGACAGCTGTGTTGCTGGAGCACATGCTTCTGTGGAGAGATTTTAGAAGACTTATGCACAAATATGCATATAAAGCAAATTTGAAAGCTTCCCTTTCTGCAAGCATTCCTTCCAGAGAACCGGCTTCAAGCACTGTGTTCAGCCAATGAAGCAGCAGATACGATGTCGTATGATTCGGAGCCAAGAGGAACTAAACCCAGCATTAGGAAACAGAAAAAGATGCATGTGATACCTTGCATTGAACAATTACCCAAAGTACATTTAGAAACCTGAAAGATGATATTCACCCCTATTCCATATAAGGGCCTTAGTCATTATTCACCTTAAATTGTTCTTGTGGCCTAGGAACTGGAATACATACAACCTCTTAAACAGAGACTGACCACAGGAGCACCAGAACATACAGCAGCAGGTTTTTTCCCTCAGGATGTTTTCAGTCTAACCAGAAACAGGAAGTCTCTGAAGACTTTGCAAGAGAACTTTTTCATTGCGGGATATCCCATCCTAACTTGCAGAATTCACACTGCAAATTTTTAGCCCGGGAGGTAACGGTTTAAACCAAGAGATTTGCAAGCCTTGGTGTATAACATGCCAGCATTAATATATCAAAGTCACCTCTGCACATTAAAGAAGTCCAAGAGAATTGTGCCTCATGTCTCTGAGACACTCGGCATCAGATATTAAAACAAACAACCCACCATTATTTACCACCAAAGGAATTTTTGTTAACCTGGAGTTACCTCTGCCTACTGCTGTTGCAAGACCTCGCAGGCTGAGTGACTAAACTGAGCCCAGCTGAGCTCAAGTCTCTGAAAACCCACCTGCCGGCCAACCTGGACTAAAACAACGAGCATGGTCCCCAACACACTCTTCCCTGTCATTGCTCCCCTGCTCCATGAGGCAGACAAGGTGGGGCACTAGGACACAGCCTGCCTTTGCCTGGGAAGAGTGATTTTGGAGGCACAGAGGTGCCTCTCCAGCCCTGTGCCAGTCCTGAGGAGGCCAAGCACAACAGAGAGAGTTCTCCCCAGTGCACCTGAGTTCTGCTCTGAGAGACATGAGGGTGGGTACAGGTGAGGTCTATGTCAACACAGACAGTAGTATCTGCCCCCCGTGCTCAACCCATCAACACAGGGTGCAGTTCCAATTTCTGCATGGGAACAGTAAGGCAGAGGGCTGTGGAGAAAATTCAGGCTTGCAATAGGGCATGTGCATGGGCTGAAGACATCTCCACCTTCCAACACAAGCTTCCAGCTGTTCCTGTCCTGTCACCCATGTTCCCTCCCACAGCCCAGGTAGAAGAAGCAATAGTTGTGGTTTTTTTTCCTATGTTTTCCTTGTTATCAGATTGCAAGGTTTCTGTGCTTCTAGGGGCATGTGGTTCAGGAATAGCCCAGGAAACATTGGCAGGTTGATCTGGTGGTATTTCAGTCAAGTGTTTCACTAACAATCACAAGAAACTACAAAAATTCAGGTCTGCCCTAAAAGGAACTTTTTTTTAACTCAGGAAAGGCACTATAGCATTGGGAAGTATGGGGACAAAGCAGGCTGCTTGCTTCATAGCCCCACCGTGATGCTTCTTGCTCTTCAGGAGGCTCCAGCTGGCTCGAAAGAGGCAATTCTGCTGTCCCTAGTGAGCCAGAAGGAGCTGTACCAGCATCATTTAGGTATTGCAGGGCTGCCAGTTTGGTTCTGAAGACTTGGAGTGATCTGTCTGCTGTTAGTTTTGAGGACATAAGCAGAATTGCAAGCAGTGAAGTGGACTGAGCAATGATTCACTTGTCCTTCCATGGAGCAAACTTCCAAGCCAGGAGTCTCAAACTCTGAGGGCTGGAAAGACCTCTGCAAATGCCAGACACTAGGTTTCACTTCACAATCTCAAAGAACCTCTCACCCTGTGCTTCTGTATCCTGTGAGTAAAAGGCACAGAAAAGCTGCTTTCTCCAGACTGCAGGGATACACAGAACTCATACAACTTACATGTTAGTTTGGAGCACACACATGCAGAATCGTGCAGCTCCAATGCTTCTTCGTTGTGCCAAGCAGAGAAGAAATGTGTGGATTCTTGTACTGGGATATCTCTCAAATAAAGGTCCTGTGGGTGTGTGTGTATGAGTGGGAGAAAACTGACCTTGCCTTTCCCAGCTGCACAGAACCTCTGTGTACCACTCAGATGAACCTGCCTCACATTCCTCAGCAGGAAGCAGGGAGGACTGCACTGTATCTGACTTCAACCCTCACAGCAAACACCTACTGGGACTTTTACTGCTTGGTATATGCAGGATGAGTCCCTGTATCTGAAGGGGAGAATTAAGAACAGGACATGGAACAAAACTCCATTTACTTCTTGTAAGAGAATATCATGCACCCAGCAGGAAGCTCACAGCTCTTCCTAAATGTCCTACTTACTTCAGAAAATCCCCACATGACTCCTAGCAGCATAGGAATTTATTTCACCTTCATTTCTTTAGGTCACTTAAATAAACAGAACAAATTGTCACTGCAAAGCCATGATGTGTTTCTGCTGAAATCCTTCCCCAGGATATGAACCTCAATATTCAACCCATTAATTCAAAGTGTCAGCCATATAAGTACATAGGCATAAATATGGGGGAACCCTCCTCTTAATCGCAGGCACACTAAGTCAGTTAGTTTCAAAAGAAAACAAAGATAAAATTCTACTTACAAAACGCCCACATTCTTCTAATATTTTCCATGGTCGTTTTTTAGCCCATGGGAAAAGAAATTTTAATGGCAGATTGCAAATGCACATATCAAAAAGACACTATGGTAGCAATGTAGAAATTAGGAGAATTGGGCACCAAGAAAAATATTTAAGACATCCTGGGAATTACATGAGGGTGCTGAGTGCATGTATGGATTCCTGTTATCCCACTCACATAATGCTACAGAGAGGTCAAGAGAGTTTCTTTAAAACAAGCAAGGACAAAAAAGACCATCTTTAATAGATGTGAACTGCCTTTCACACAATGCCAGTGAAATAACACTTGGGGTACCAGAATCAGTTGGGGAAATGCCCAAACATTGTATTAAGTACCTTCTGCCAGCCGAGGGTATTGGTTAAAGTCTATTATTTTTCACAGTAAGTATCTTTGGAGCACTTGAAAAAGTCTTGTTTGGACACGGCTACAAATTCAGCATCCCACTTTCTCCCCAACACATTTTCTGTTTACAGGCACCATGCAGACAGATCTGCCAAAGTTGCAGTCCAAGCAGGGAGGCATGTGTGGACAAATCCTACAACATCCCACTGCCAGGCAGAAAATTGAGTGACCCAAATCACTCCTTATCCTTGCACCAGGGTTAAAAACTCTACGGTCACAGAAGAGGACAAAAATTCTACTAACAGACAGACTACCCACTCCTGCTTTTCTCTGCTGCAGCAGCAGCCCCTTCACAGAGCACAAACCAAAATGCCTTCGCATATGCCAGAGGCGGCTCTTTGCCTGTAAACTCCCAGCAGCTTTTGACAAGAGTTGGAGCAATGGAGGATGGATCTGCGGCTTACTTTGCACAGCTTCTCCTTCTCCCTCACTGCTCACCTTGCCTCCTCGCCCAGCCGGCAGTGAGGACAGGGCAAGCTCGTGGACCAGGCTTCTGGGGAAGTTCCAGGAGAGTCTGGGAGCATCGCGGAGCCTGTGCGTGCCCTGGGCCCTCCATTAGTTCTGGCCGAGGCGCCGAGGAGGAAGAGCTGGAGGGAAACATCCGAGCCTCCCACATCTCACCTGCCTCTGCCAAAAGAAGGGGGACCAGCGGGTCTCCCCTGCTCCCTTGTCAAATCTCCTACATCCCTAGGCAGACGCCCTTCCTCGCATCCCCACACCAACTTCCCAAACTCTGCCGCTGCCTGAAGATGGATGGGGCGAAATCCCTGCGCCCCCATCGCCCGCCACCACCGTGCGTCCTCCCAGCCCCTTGCCAGGGCCACCAGGCCCGGGCCCCCTTCTCTTTCACTCACCGCGGTCTCCAGTGGAGCAGGCGGGGGGAAACACAAAGATGCCCCAAACGAAGGGAGGCAACAAAGAGGCTTAACTCCAGGAGCTGGGAACTTCCAGGCCGGATCTGCGGGGAATTCACTACACACACACACACACGCACACACACACAGAGGAGAAAAAAAAAAAAAAAAGAAAAAAGAAAAAAAAAAGAGAGAGAGAGATAAAAAGAGGGGGGAAAGCCTGTTTTGCGGGGAAGGGGAAAGTGAGGGGGCCCTTGGTTTGAGGGTGGTGGTTGTGCTTTTTCTGCGGGTTGGCGCTGGGGATGGGGGCCGCGCTGAGCTCAGGCGCGGCGGGAGGAGGAGGAGGAGGAGGAGGAGAAGAAGGAGGAGGAGGAGGAGGAGGGAAGAGGCGCCGGGATGCGGAAAGCCAGACCCTCCATACGGGAGACTGCTTTTGGATGACTGAACTCCCAAACAATTCCCTGCTCCGGCTACTCCTGCCCCGAGAGCCTCCCTCCTTCCCCTCCCCCTGAGGAGGAGGAGGGAAGAAGAGGAGGAGCCAGAGAAGGGAGAAAAGTCCAAGAAAAACCCGTTCCCCAAAGGCAGGCAGTGGCCGAGTCCCGTCCCCTGCCCGTACCATCCCCGTCCCCCCAGCACCGCGAACCGGGAGCCGCGGGCCCCCAGGGCCGCTCCCCGCCTCCCCGCGCTCCCGGGCCGGCGGAAGCGGCAGAGTTGGGACCAAAAGGTTGTGGTGGGCGGGGGAGGCGGCCCCACCGGCCCGGGTGCGGGGCGAGGACTGCCCGGCCCCGGGAGCGGGGGTGCCGGGCTGGCCCCGCACGCTGGAGCGGCACCAGCGGCTCACGGAGGCCCCCGGGCGCCCCATCCTCGGCGGTCATCAGTTGTAATAAATACCAAAAGGATGAAAAGGTCTTTTCTTCCAGCCATCCCTTCCTAGCAGGTGCTTGCTCTCGTGGAAAGTGTCTCGGGTACAAAATTTTAATGAAAAGCAGTGCCATCATTCCCTGAGATTAAACCTCATCACTTCCTCCTCACTGCATCTCCCTGCACCAAAGAGTGAATTCATGCCCCAAAACTTAAATTTACCCGGAGGTGAAGGGAAATCTTTGGCCTTTCAAGGCTCTTCAGTAAAGATTATCTTGAAACAAATCTGTGACTGAAAGGTCAGGATAGGTTTCTCATGTTTTTGCCATGTACAGAAGAGCATAGATGACAAACGTGATCTGTAGTTTCTAAATGTGAAGTCCTTCAGTCTTCAAAGAAAAAGGTGAAAGAGGAAGTTTTTAATCATGTCATCATTGGGTTTCAAAGTTAGTTCTGCTTAGTGGCACATTAGGAGAGTTCTGATTTCCTGGTTTACTTTTACTCATTTCTCATAAGGATGATGCAAAGAATTTAATGTTGTTTTTTTTTCTATTTATATTTGGGGTTCTTGCTTCCTTGGTTTATTACATGGTTACTGAAAAGATTAAAACTGATTTTTCTGTAGGATTTTTTGAGTTCCAAGGGAATGTGTGAAGATGGCTTCTTCAACTTTCATTTCAATGGGTAATCTTATCAGGTTGAACACAAAGATTTACCAGGTTGAACATAAACTTCCTTCCTCTGAAATGTTAACTTTGCTCTCTAATTATCTTTTAAAGAATTGTTTCCAAGCTTCCAAGTTTTTTTCCTTATATTGTCAGTAACACACTCCTCAGGTGCTAAATCCATATGTAGACACCTCACTAAGTGGCCTATTTTTTACAAGTGCTAAGACCTCTAGCACCTGCCTTGTCTGAAAAACGCTGGTTTCCTAATTTAAAGCAGTCATAAACTCTCCTAAATTAAAGTAGTAACTGAATTAGCCCTCACTAGTCTTAGACTTACAGAGGTGGGAAGAAAAAGTGAGAGAGCAGAATTAGAGCTACCTTGTGCAAAGAAGTGCCCCAGGGCTTGTTAAACAGTATGAAAGGAAAGATTGCAACCCTGCAGGATTACATTCCCTATTTATCCCTGGGGCTGAGGGAATAGATGGATGCAGCAGTGCCCTCCATATGCTGTTCTTCTCATCTGCCTTCCAAAAGAAATGCCTTGGGACAGAGCAGGGTGCTGGTTTGTGCAGCCACATCCCCTTGGCATCCCCGGACAAGCCAGTGGCAGTCCCGCTCTCAGGAAGCTCTGTTGTTGCTCTGCTGGGGATGCTCTAGGCTGGTATGCATTTGTTTCAAACTCCCTGCCTGCACCAGTTTCTGGATGCTCCTTGCCTGTCGAAGTAGTATGAAAGCCAAAACCCCCTCATTAACCCCAGTTCTTCCGGCATAAGGAAACGTTTACTCTGGGCATTGACCAAGCATAGCCCATGGTTGGGGGGTGGGGGTGTCCCATGTCCTTCTGGAGATCCTTGGCTACCAATTTGCCCATATTGGCCCTGTCCCTCTCTGATCCCAGACAAAATTCCCACTGCTGCTGCTGTCTGATGCAAAGGCTCCTCCTTGGGGCTGCTGAAACTCCAGCTGTTTGATATTGTGAGGAGCAAGGTGGGGGGCACAGAGAGACTTTGCATGAAAGGGCAAGCTCAAAGGAAACCGGACCCTGGCATGTCGGCACGATACTCAGTGGGTAACAGGCTCAGTTAAATTTGCTCATTCAGCCAGCTAAGGAGGGAGAGTTTTCTCATCTGTCCCGCTATGTTTAATTCATCCACACATGCCTCCCAATTACAGCAGGAGTAATAAACAGAAAGGGATGTTGGGGGTGGGGGGAAGCCAGCCAGTCCCCAGCCACCAAACCTAAGTGCCCTGAAAATATGTGTGCTGCAGTCTGCTGAGGTTTGCTGTTCTGGGAGCTGCTCTTCAGCAGCTCTGGCTCAGAGTCCTTAGGAATTTTAGCCCAGATTCACACCTGAGTTGTGTTGTTTTGTCTATTTTTCTCCAGAAATGTACATTGCAGGAGGTGTGTTGCAGAGTGCTGCTTTAGGTGTACCACGTCTGCCGCCTGAGTTAGGCAAAATTCCCAGTAAAAATCACTGTGGTATGCCTGCCTCCATGGAGGCTCCCAGGCACACCACCAGGTTCCTCTAGCTCTGCATTTTTGCAAAAATGAAAACTTTATAGGGGGAATTGCGAGGCAAAGACAAGATGGATAAAATGCTCCATCATAGAGTGAGTTCAAAGCTGTCTGGCCGTGTTGTTGTAAATTCAAGATAAGTTTGTGGAAGGATGTATGAGGAATTGATGACCAGCTCAGTTCCAGGAGTGGCCATGGTCCAAAGTGACCAGAAAGTAATTTTGTGTACTGTGTAGAGGAGAGGGGAAAGACTCACATTATGAAGGGACGTGAATGGGAAACCCCCAGTTCAAAGGAGTTTCAGCATGAGTTTTACTTTGTTTACCCTCTTGTAAAGCTATTTGTTACTTTGATAATCCATAGGAAACGGGATCATTTCTCTCCAGCATGTCAAATTAAATAAACAAATAAAACCTTGTTTGGCTGGTGAGAAGCTTAGAAAGGAAAGTGTATTTGTATAGGGATTCAGGAACTAAGCATCTTTCAGGAGCAGGAGATTAAGAAACAAATCAGAGAAACAAAGGGGGAAGTGATTCAGTCATCAGAACTCAGAGAGACAAATTAAAGAGGGGGTGGGATGAAAGGACAAGAGATAGGGCCTGCCTATATTAGGAAATCTCTGCTGCCGTAAACTAAACCAACTTGATGTCAGTTTAGTTTTACCACTAGGGTCCAAGTCAGGGACATAGACTCGGTTGTGACAAGCTCATCCTGATGTCAGACAGAAATATTATATGTTCACCGGTATTTCTTTTATTTCAGAATATATATGTTGCCCCTCATGCACGAACACAAGCACACACAAGGGATAACATATGTATTTTGAAATTAAGAAATCACAGTCAACCAGTGCTAACTTCTCCCTCTGAGAGAGGGGTTGGCAGCAAGATAATTTTATTAGTACTGTTCCTGTTTCAAACATAATAAAAACAATACAAAAGAAACACAGCCCCACAAAGGTATCATTCTCTTTTCTTGCAGTGATAAATACATTGATATAAAACATGTTATATATAGGTACAGCTGTGCCTGTTCTATGCCACATACCCACAGGAGATGTTGTAAAGAACTACCATTCTGTTTGTAGTCAGGCCATTGATAGGAAATATGTGGAGAGTTAGTGGGCTCCCAAGTCTATGAGAAGATTTGGTTCAGGTCCATTTGTTTCCTTATCTTAAAATGTTCAGGAATCAGCAGTCAGAGAGATCCTCTTGTGTTTGGCAGATGTTTTACAATGTCACTGAACATTTTGAGTGGAGGACAGGGTCTTTAAGAAAATGTTTTGTTAATAGGAAATTATCAAAGTCAATTGGTAAAACTTTCTGCTTGAGTAAGGAGATCAGACAAATGCCCTAAATAAATAGCCTTTCCCCTCTAGAATAAATAGCCACCCCTCAAGAATCCTGCTTTCCTTCCTCAGAACTTAGCAACTACTCTTCTACAGTTTAAAACTTCTCTTGCAGTGAAAGCCAATATAACCACCTTTGTGATCATGACCACACACCTCACTGCCTGTGCTGGATGTGGGAAGTCCTGAGACTGGACACAAAAGAACCATGAACCTGCTGTGTGCAGAAAGAGGTAGGACATGCCCTCATGCCTTTTGGTTCACTGCCAAAATCCATCTCAGAATAATCATAAGAAATGCTCCCCTGATGGACAGGATGTAAACCCAAGACCATGCATGTCATCTTTTGCAATGACAGTGTTGCTCTGTGCTGTTAAATAGGTGTTGTATTTTATCAAGAGACAGTGATATTTCAGTGGCCGGCAAGCTTATTCTCATCCTTGAGTGGGAAATTATTTGGAAACTTTTGGATGCATGTACAGTGGATAGACAAGATGGGGTGCTAGAAAGGAGTTAACCTTTCCAAGTGGAGATGGTAACTTGGGCAGTAGGTGCTGAAAACAGAACTTTCATGGGTGAAAAGCATTAGATAGAATGGATCATTTGAAGTGAATGTTGTGAATCTCAAATTAGAGGAAAGATGTATATAATGTTTTAGCATATGCATTCAAATTATATGTATGTACATAAAACTGCAGCATCATCAGCTCTTTAAGAATCAGTTTGAGTTTTTTTTAGTGTGTGTGCACCACTTCAGCTGGAAATCATGGCAGATTGTGAGATGTTTTAGTGGAGCTGGCTTAGGTGGCTTTGACTGATCCTTTCTCCCGGTATCCATTTTTAGCTTTGTAAATGTTTGTTGGAAAAAGCAGGTTTTTTTCTTCTCACGTGAGATTAATTTTCTCTGTGGAGACTCTGCAGGGAAACCTGGTACTACAGTAGTTGATGGGAATCTTATTCTCATCAGTACAGACTCTGCTGGGTTTAGGATTTCACACTTTTTATGATTCCCCAATCTGTAGTAGGTTGTTGCAAGTTTACAGATAACAACAGTGAAGATGGGGACGCATCTTAAAGGTGTTCCAGGTTAATGCTGAAGACTGAAAAGATCCCTTTAGGTTGAGTATAGTCCCTGGATAATTATATCTGCAGGAAATAGCTACCTGTCATGTCTGTCAACAAGGGAGCTTACCTTTTAAGGCACACAGATCTCCCTTTACATCACATTCTCTCTTTGTTGTAGTCTATTTATTCACCTATTATTCATGTATAATCTCTCTTCCCTGACCACTTTCCCACACACCTGTTGCCTTTCCAGCTTTCTTTTTCATTGCTTAAGGCTTGTGCTCACCCTGTCCTCTGCAACAGCCCTCAAAAAAGTCCTTAACTTCAGGAAGTGAAAAGGCTGGGGTTCCCCAGTCTTCCAGGCCCCCACCAGCCCTGCATCTGTCCCCATGCCCCCAACATCACCCCCCCCCAATCAGTCGCCCACATCCTGAGCATGAAAGCCAGCCGGATTAATCCAGCACAGAGCACATTGTGTGTGAGTCATGACAGGCTCACTAAGGCGTGCAATGCTGATAAAAGGCAGCTCTGATGGGCTCTGTCAGGGATCCCAGAGAAACAGCGTGGTAAAAATCTGCTAACCCACATCCCAGCCTGGCAGCCAGGGCCTGGAGACAGCCAGGCACCAAAGGGAGTGCAGGGAAGCCCCACAGCACTGGCAGGTCCTGCTGTGGGCTCAGCCTGTGTGGAAGCCCTTGGTCCAGGGCATGAGCTGGTGCTTTCTGGAGTCATCCATGAGCTCATGAAGTCAGAGGAGGGCTGGTGCAAGCCTCTAGGTTGTGAGGATGCAGCCTGGGATAACCTCTCTCTCCCCAGCTGACCATCGGACGAAAGGACAATCCTGACTCCCAGTGTCAGAGGTGTGACTCTCCTTAAACCTACCTTCCCCTGCTCTGCCCCAGTGGCTAGCCCTCTCCCTGAAGGAGACTGCTCTTGTCTATTGGAGGACATGTCTCTCAAAACAGTGTTATTTTACTAACCTGCACTTTCCCATTATTTTTCCTTATTTTTCATATGATCCCCTAATATCATCTTCCTCAGTACCTTCAGCTCTGTGGTGTTAAGCCTTGCAGACACTAATGTTTGAACCATTATGAGTCCCTCTCCTTTTGGTCAGGCATTGCCTGTCTGCAGTATCCTCTTAATACTCTCCTCTCTGCTTCTATATGGTGTCTACTGAATACCATCACCCTACTGCAATCTGGAGACTTGGGCAAAGGCAAAAAGAGAAAGAGTTGGTCTTACAGCTCCATGCCTCTAGCCATATATGCCCTGCTTTGTCTTTTCATTAGTCTGTGCACAAATACACTTCTACTGCATTTTTAAGAGCAGGATAGCAGAGCACCTACCAATAATTTCTTTGAAACTTCAGGAGCTAGGTGTTCTCTTAAAAGAAAGAATAATGGCTGATGCCAAGGCTATGATGCTCAGGAATTTATAGCCTCTGAAAACAAGGGTTAGGTGATCTTAAAAAAGTTACATAACATAGTGTTTCTGATCCTTTTTTAATCCAAAGAACAAACTAACCTTTCAGGGAGGAAAATGAAATCCACACATTCTTTTGTGGCATGATACAATGCAGCAGCCAGTGGTTATAGGCAAATAAAAATCAGGCAAAGCTTTGAAATTCTTCATTTTTCATTTCTACCAGCTGCTTTTATTTTTTTATCACCATTTCATTTGACTGCATGCATTAGATATTGCATGAGGCATGACTGTATGGGTGGGAATTTGGAGAAGGATGCTGTAATCCACTTGCAGAGTGCCTTCTGAAGTTTTGCAAGACACCAGTGCTCAAAATACTCCCATTCTGGTTTGCCTGCTGCGTGCCAGACCATGCTGAACCCAAAATCCATTTAGTACCCTTTTCTGACTGATGTAATCCATATCTAGAAGCATGTTGTGGAAGGCAGAACGCTTGGCTTAGGGAATGGATGTCAGCTGTAATCTTTTCTCTACAATTTAAATTTTACTGTTGTATACTTCTTTCCATTAGTTCTGATTCTAATATTTTTGGACCACCCCTGCTTAGCATTTGCAGGTCTTTAATCCTCTCGGTTGTCAGACAGATATACTGGGTCTGGGCCCAATTCTCCCTCAGCTAGCTGTGTGTAAATGTCTCTGAATTCGCACCAGCTAGATGCAATATAACATGAGAAGTGTGTGAGGCCTTTTATTCTGTCAGCCTCCCCTCATAAATCAGCTCTCACAGCAGCACCTGAAGTCATTTTCTCAAGACCAAAGAAAGCACGCATGGAGAAGATTTTCTCAATAGCCTAGCAAGATCAAATGGTCTCAGAAGGTTTACTGTTCCCTGCAGTGCTGCAGGCAACTCGGCCAGGGTTGCTGAGTGTGAGGACCATGCACAGCATGGCTCAGCACAAGGAGGGCTTGTGGAAAGGGGACATTAAGCCACCAGAGAATTCATAGTTGTGCCTGCTTGTTGCAGTATGAACCCAGCTGAAGAACCATAGAGAACCACATTTCTGTTTCATTTCAGCTGAATACAGAGCCAGTTCACCTGCCCAAGAGGTTTCAGTTTATGCTAGCTTTTTGGTAGTGGAACTTTCCCATGAGACTGAACTGCTAAGCAGCTGTTTTTGGTGGCCCTTTCTACAGTGTCTCATGTGTGAGCTGGAACAAGAATGAAATTCCCTCCCACCCCAGTGTCTTGTGCAGCTGCTTGCCTGTGTCTCATGATGAGAGAGATCAAGCCAGTAGGCCCCTGGCAGCTCTTAGTGTCTTTTTGAGGTATGAGCCAAATATTGGTCCCAGCATGGTACTATGACTCGAAATACACGACACCAGGAAGCACCAAAATTGCTGAGCATGGTTATGCCATGGTGAATACACCACATCCCTCACTGCCACTGCCACTCAGCATTGTCCTTGTCCACTCTTCTTTCCCACACAGGGAGAGTGCTCTCCCTGGCACAGGAGCAAGAGAAGGGGCTGGAGGCAGATCTCTTTGTGTGCTTTCAGAGGTATGATGTCTACAGGGTCATACTGCATCCCAAAAATGTGAGAAATGGAGGAGGTAGAGCCAGATTAGAGGTACCTACACATGAGGTAGAGCAAATGGCAGTCCTGACAGAGCAAAATCACCTTTTGCAGCTATTCCTTAGAGGTGTGTTTCTTGTGGGGTACTTCACATTTTCTAATCTGGCAGCAAATTCTTCTTTGTAGAGTGCCTCTAAAGATTTTTACCAACTGAAAGCCAGACCCAGAGCCCTGCCTCTTGCTGAAGTGCTGCTAACTACTTCTCAGAGCAAGTCTTCCAGTAGGTGTGTGGAAGTACAAAATTAGTGTAAAACACAGGACAGCTCTGCCAGTTTAGTTCTTGATACCACCGTTATAATCACTGTAAAAATAAATACATCTTCACCAAAGAGATATTTATATCAAAGGATATACTTTTTAAAATAATATATTTGGGGAAAATCAGAAGCTACCTTGCTTTTGAAAAACAAGTTTGGCTCGTGTCCTTAACCTGCCAGAGCTGTGATTTTCTAAGGACCCTGAAGGAGATGAATTTCCTTATTGAAGCTCAGTGGGATTTAAGGGGTGGGGTGTGTGATTCTTCTCTCCCTTGAATATTCAGACAAGTACTCTGCAGACATCTCTCTTCTGCTTGTCACTCTTTGCCCTGTTTGTTTGTTTTTTGCACTTCTTGCAGCCTGGACAAGGCAAACAGGCCAGTCTATTGTTGGTGTGCATCTCTTTCACTGCAAGATTTATTTATGTCTTAGCACAGTGATGCAATATTTGGGTTGAATGCTTCAAGGGGAAATGTTTATAGAACTAAAAAAATATTTCCATTTGATTTGTTTATACGAAGTATTTTCTTGTGGTCTTGAGTTTTGAAAAGGCCTTTGCATGTTTTCTTTTCCTCCTCCCCCACTCCCCCCTCTGTGGATTTGAAGTTTGGTGCCAAATTCAGTCATGATAATGCCATGACTGACTCTTTAGGTATTCCTACCATGCTCAGCACACCACTGGAGTATCTTCATCCTGGCCTCCTAGATCTTCCCAACAGGGTTATCCTTCTTACATGCTGAAGTTCCCAAAACTTCTTGGCAGGGCAGGGGATTTTCAAGCCCCACAGCCCAACAGCTTCTCTTCTTTCCTGAATTATCTCTGACCTGGGCCAGCCTTCAGGCAGGGCAGGCTACTCTAACAGGGGAGAGTTGAAAGAGTTAAATGGGAACATTGCTTAGAAGGAAAAACAAAAGAGTAATAGGAAAGGCATCTTTGTGTGACCAAGGCTTAACTGAAACCAGGCTTTCTCTCTCTGCCTCAGCCAGGAAAACAAGAGAGGACGTGCAGGCAGCCACCGGCAGAGCGTGTCCGGGTGTCCTCCTTTGCCTCCAAGGATGGAGGCAAGGCACAGCCACTCACAACCAGAGAGAGGGCAGACACTTGCTCATGTGGCACCCCTAGGGCATGGCACGGATGCACGTCCTGACACCCTTGCACTCACACCCTTTATTGCACATCTGCTCCCCCTTTCTGCCTTTGTCCCATCTAGAGTTGGTGTTTGTCACCCAGAGGAGGCTCCCACATGCTGTTGTACAGTGTCCTCCAGGCATTGTGCATCTGCTCTTCGGGAAACACTGAGTGCCATTGGGCTGCCTTCTCGTCACATTGGGTCAGTGAACAAGGATGCTGAAAAGATGAATGTCATGTTCCTACTATCCTGACTTTGGCCACAGCTTGCAAGCAAGAGGCATAGATGTGGCGGGAGGATGTGCAGGCTTTCTCTCATGCCTTGCAATTTTGCCTCTGTACAAAAAACAGAGAGAACACTCACAGGGTCCTTCCAGCCACTGTCCTTCTAACTTAACCCAGCATCAACCATTGCCAGTCTCCATTCTCTTGACAGGATAAACCATTAACACCTTTACTTTGTACCTACCAGGATACCAGCAACCAGCAGAGAACAGAGAATGTAACATGTGTCCATCTCCTTGAACCAACAAATGTCATCAGCCCTCAACAAGGCACTCCCACACCTAGGTCACCACGGTCTCAGCGCTGGAAATCTTTAGAATATGGCTGGCCCTGGAGGCCAGGTGCAGCTCACTTTCCATTAGCTCATTAACCAGCAGAGCCTCACAGACCATCGTCTGGCAACAGCTGGTGTAGGAAAAATTACTGTTAGAGATGTTTCCAGCTACTTCCAGCTGCTGCCTGCACAGAAATGAGATCTCTGGCTCATTTGGCTTCCTCAGCCCCTGGCCATCAGCAGGTGGCCCTGGGCCATGGAATGGCTTGTGTGTGCTGTGGCAAGGGGAACATGGCACGTAGGCATGGGGATCATACACAGATGAATTAAAAGCCAGCCCTCTTGCTGGCTGGTGGGCTCTCCTGCACGAGGTGACTGGGATCAGTGTTTGGTTTTCCCCCAGAATCCTCCCAGTTCAACATGTACTATTTCAGAGCCATGCTAGGCACCTGCTGCCAGTGGTCCCATCTCCCTCAGGGTCCTGTGTGGCAAGTAGACTGCTTGGTCACCACAGAGGGACCCAGGACAGCCCCCAGGTCCCCCACTCCCACCCGGCCTTCTCCCCAAAGCTGAGATCCATCAGAAAGCAAAAGTGAAGGTAGTGAACAGGCTGGCTTTGCTTCTCTCATTCTGACAGTCACCTTTTCTAATGGTCAGTAATATTGGAATCCCTCAGAGACATGTTGTGTGACAGCATCATTGTGCCTGTGAAAAAGCAGGACCTTTCTGGGAGCACAAAGGCTGCACTTTGAGTATATTTATTCTGTCCCGTTGTTTGGTACTGAGATTACCCAAGAGTCACAGCCTCCTGTGCATCCATGCACCTAGGCTGTAACCTGGAGCAAGCTGGCAAGACAGCAGGGGATGGCTTGGGTCTTTGCAGAGAGCAATGCCAAGGTTTTCCTAAAAGGTATCTACAATGCTGGGGATACAGAGAAAAACAGAGACAAATATATTTTGTACAGAATCTTGGTCTTGATGAGAACTGTTTTATCTGGGGACTGTGTCTAGCACACAAACAGGCCATGATGACTAATACCTGGTAGCTATCCTGGCTCTTCACACATAAGACAGACACTACAGCATCATGTTATCAGGTATTTTAATGCACTGGGAGCCAGATGGAAGGCAAAGTAGACCAAGTCCACTTACAGACACCATAACCACAAGCCTTTGTTTGTGAGGGAAAACCAGGAGGGATGTCACCCACAAGCTGTGGCTAAGTGCATACCTTCATGCCATCTAAGTACCTTCTTGGATATGATAACTACATCCTCCAGTAGGAAAGGTCTATGGGTCACACCAGCTTGCTACAGTAACTGTGTCCTCCACAGATGGTTATTGCACGTGCTCATGCATTGCTCATGCTTCTAGGATGCTTGATGGCTGTTCCTAGGAGTGGTAGAAATAGTGGTTATTTATTCTGTTTGGCATTTGTATCCATTCCCTCTTCTCCTCCCAACCCATAACGCCCTCCCCCAAACGCCAAGCTAATGCCTTCCAGATGAGGTGCTAGAAGCTGCTAATTGCACCCGGATCTGTCCTGATTTGTGCTTCAGTCAGCAAGGCACCTCGCTAATGGATCTGAGACTTGGCAGAGGGCCTGAGACCAGTGTCAAAGGAAATGGATGAGAGGGAAGGAGAGAGCAGGAGGGCTAAAGGAAGAGCAGGGAGACCCAGAAAGGAAAACGATCCCTCCTCCTCACAGCAAGGGTCCCAATACTGATAAGGGCTTGTGGCTGTCCCCCGAGGCTAGGTGGTGGTGTGTGGGATGGGGGAGGCAAAGGCATGTTGCCTTCTCCTGTCAGAGAGCCCATGCCTGTGCTGATGTACTGCTCCCTGCTCCTGTGGGAAGGCTGAACCTTGCACTGGGGCAGCAAGGCACACCTGGGCTTTATCACTTCCCAGACTGGTCAGGGCTTGAGCTCTCCTGATGGGAAGCTGGGATACAAGAGCTGTGAGCCAGCTGGGGGCTGAGGCGTGGCTCTCTGTTGATCCAAAGCATGTGTCTCACATCCCTGGTGGGTTCCAGAAGAGAAGCCAGCTGGGGTGGATGTGGCTCAGAGGTGGAGAGGAGAGAAAACAAGAGGGAAGGGGGTTGGGGAGGTGATAGAAGGCAGGATGAGAAAATAAAGAGGCTTGGAGAGGAAATAGAATAGTAGGTACCACAAATAGAAAAAGCAAGGGACAGAAGAGAAAAGGCAAGAAGGAGATGAAGGCTGGAGAATAAAGAGATGGTGTATAACATGTTTTCTTTTGCTCCTGTACAGCCTGTCACAGCCACACTCTGGGCTGGGGAGGCTGTGCTAGCAGCCAGACAGGGCAGCAGTCTCTCTGAGAGCCCCCAAGGGAACTGTGCATGCTGTCCTGCATGGAGCCCTCCTTGCAGAGCCTCAGGGATGGAAAACTTCCTATCAACACATAAATGTCTAGGGACTATTCCTCAATGTCTCACCAGGCTTAACTGCCTGAGGACAGGTCTGTTTCTGGACATGTGGATGACACCAACACAAAGAGATTTTGCTTCAGCATTTCAGCCTGGGCCTGAGAACTAGGTTGTTGCTAAGTCCTTGGGAGTTAGCTTAAGGGTGGCATGAAGGAACCTCCTTTCTGTGTGCTGGAGAGCCCCGAGAGAACTGGGAGTGGTTCCTCTCCATTTTGAGATACCTCTCCAGCACTAAATCCAGTGTCTTTCCCAAATGGAGTTTATTACCCTCATTTTACTGGTGGAGAAAAGTGAAATAACATTGCCTTGGGTTTCACAAAGAATCTAGGTCCCACCTGGGAGAGGACTTGTGGTGTTCAGTCAGGGAGTACCTGCTCTGCTAGACCATGAAGGTCCAGCATGAAGAACCAGCAGCGCCATGAAATTGTCAGAGAAGGAAGGATGGTTCAAAGGGCAGAACTGCACCAGACAACTGGGAACAGAGAAGATGTTTAAACCCACACCAGTGATCAGGATAGATAGGGACTTGGTCTCAACAAGTCCTCTTCATTGAAGAAAAAATACCCCAAAACCAGGGAACACTGGGGTGGAAGGAAGCCTGCAGCTGCCAGGAGGGCCCTGGAGGTGTGTTGCAGCATCAAGTAATCATCATGATAATCCTGGGAAAGATGCTCCAGGTGGAAAGGTGCCAAGCTGAAAGCAGAAACAGGACAATCAGAAGCAACCAACTGCAGTGGGAATCCAGTTGGTTGGAACTGGTAAGACACTGTGCTAAAATGCCTTTGGCTCCAAGTCCCATTTTCATCAACTTTGCAATTCTTGGCAAAGATGGAAGGGAGTTTCCACAAGACTGTGATTCATTTAGTGAAATTTGATCATGGCCAGCAGGGGAGGGAAGTAGACAGACTGACAAGGGAGACAGTGTACTTTGAGGAGGCAAGACTGTCAGGCCTCTACAGAAAGGGCAGAAAGAGACCTGTTCTGTCTGATAGGAATCTTGGTGGGCAATCTTATGGGGGAAGGGGTAAGGAAGTAGAAGAGCAAACTACAGACATTGTGTGTGCTTGGATGTGCCTACAGACTGATTAGCTCATGTCTCCAAAGCACTTGGAGATGGAAACCAGTTAATTATCCTTATTAATCTTTCCCCTTTTGTGCTCCTAGTTATTTTTGGAGACCATATTAAGCACAATGCACCACCCAGGTGTTGGCTGCCCCAAAACCCATTGGAATTCCCTATTTGTCTTTCCCTTTCATTACACAAAGGACAAAATAGTCCATATGAGAGTGATTCCTTCCTCCCGAAATAAGGACAAATAAAGAAAAGAATAGGGAAAAAAAAAAAAGAAGAAAAATATCATATCCTATGCATGCCCATGGCATGCCCAAATCACATCACACTTGCCTGTTTCTGTGCCTCTGGGGGGCCAAAGGCAAGGGGGGGTGCCTGACTCAGAACTAATCAGTGCCTTGGGAAACTGTCAGGTCAGTATCCAGGTGCACAGGAAACAAAAGTATACGTGCTCTGCAGCTTGTTGCAGAACAGTTAGGACTTACATTTAGCTTCTTTCCAATATTCTTGTTGTGGGTGTCCACCAAAGGACACCAAGGAAAACCCTTGTGAACATCCTGAGGCCATTTCTGACAACAAAAGCATTTCAGGCTTTGGGAGTGCAATAGGAGAAGCTATTTTTTGAGGGAAACACAGAAAAACCTGGACTTTAATTTAATCTGCCACCTACTTCCCTTGTTCCCAGATAGAAGGTGTGGCCACTGGATGACACGTGAGCTGTTACTTTCTAACATCTGTGACCTTTTGGTTGCTTGGAGAATGGAGGAAGAAGCCTCAGAATACTTAGAGATGAATGAGGATGCTTTGGGATTGAGGATTTGGGGGCAGACCATGCTTTTGCATCTGCAGTCGGTGTGCAGGCAAAGTGGTGGCAGCACCCAGCCTGTGCCCCAGGAGATGGGCACACAGCCTGATGTGCCTCTGGATCCATGTGGGAATGGGCATGCCCAGCCCCACAGCTCGTAGTGCTCCTCGCTGTCTCTGTGCGCCCAAATGCTGCCTCAGCTCTTGGCTGCTTTTGCTTCAGGGCATGGGTGTCATGCAGTGGTGTTCTGGACTTCAGGTGCTGCCCTCCTGGGGCTTCCTGGGCAGCTCTGCAAGAAGTTTCCCAAGAAAATCTTGGCAAGGTCTGGCTTTGGAGAAATGCCTTGCTCTTCTCTTCCCCTCCTTCCAATTTCTTGCTGCCTGGGGTCCAGGCACACCCTGGACAACCAGGTGGGAAGCCACAGTCCAAGAAGTGAAGAATTAACAGGTTTTCAGCACTGTGCCAAAGCATTAAATGCTGGGAAACCAGACCATGTGCAGCACGTTAAAATAAAGGGAGAGCTGAAGACTTCAAGCCCATGACAGGTTTGATCCGGCTTGTTTATATTTTGGCAGGAGGGGATCGAGTGAGGCCACAGCAGCGACCAAGCATGTGCTGTATGTGCCAGAGAGAGCACATCTCCTCCAAATCAGCTGTGTTCTGTCTGCACACATGGCCCATCAGTCCCATTATGGTGCTACGCTTTGCCTGGTGGGCTGAATGCAGGAATCAGGTCCATGGCAACGTGATTTATGAATCCTCTCTGAGGTCCTATCTACTTCCTCCTCCTCTTCCTTTTTGGGATTTGGGGATTTGGTTAGTTTGGGGGTTGTTTGTTTTTTTTAAAATAAAGAGCACTTGAAGTTCATTTAAGGCAGAACCCCTTGATTTACTGTGCTTTGGTTTCAGAAACAAAATACTTTAGTGAAGGGAAGAAGCCATTTAAGTTTTTGAGTATCTTTTCCCTGTTATACCTCAGCCTCTCTGTAAGGACACAAACTGTGTTACAACACCAGCACTTGTCTGGCACTGAGAAGGAACCAAATCAGTTTGGGGCACAGGTGCTATGCCAGAGTCACATTTTCTCAAGCAGGGAGTCAATCCATCAAGAGAGAAATCACTCCGCTGTGCTGCTTCTATACAAAATGTGTCTGCTGAGATCTTGGAACTCAGCAAAATCAAAACATGATTTTCACCAAGATAAAAGAAGTGTTGTTTCAGATCTACAGAACAGAACTGAATTAAACTGAAGGACAGATGTCAGTAAAATTGCTGTCAGGGACAATTAGGAGCATGACTGAGTTCTCATACTTTGAGGAGCCCAAACTGGTTGGTTTATTTTCTCCTGAAGTCCAGGTTTGGCTTAACTGAAATGTAGACCTATTTGTTTCTTTCTACTGTGGCATATCCTAGCCCAAAAATCTGTCATGTGCACTTTGCACACTTTTTATAAGTGAAATTAAGTGGTCAGATACACACTAAATTATGAAAACAAGCACACTCACAGGTAATTTATTTGGGCCTCTCAATATCATGTTCACAGGAATTCTGAATGTCCAGGAAAGCATCACTGACAAAACCTACGTAGACCTCTTGCACTGTAAGAAAACCACCAGATAACAAAATCTTCTGCTAAGCTTATCCAGTGGTACAGTTCAGGGTGCCTCGCTATGCTGGGAAATCAGAGACTCAACTTCAACAGCTAGTGCCACCAAATGAGTCAAAACCTCAAGAGTGACTTTGTCCCTACAGTTCTGTGAGCAAGTCTTGCATGCTTTACCAAGAGTATGCATGACAGCTTCAGAGCAGAGTAGGGCTGTTGGCTCATAAGTAGTGTCAAAATACTGCCATGAGGCACTACTTTACTTAGCATTCAAGGGTCAAAACCAGAATCCATTGGGAAAAACAGTTTGTGCCTATAAAAATCCCCACCCTCAGACTTTCTTTGCCACTGGGACACCCACAAAAACTGGAGCGCTGCTCAGGACCTTATTCAGAACACAGGTGATGGAGAATGGTTCCCATTTCTCACCATTTGCACTGGAAAGGGAAATGTTGAGAAGGGATGCAGACAAAGGCTAGCAGCATGGTCAGGGGAAGAGAGTGCCTATCGGGAGGCAGGAGACTGTTGATTTATTTTGCCCAGTGAAATGCAGGCTGAGAATGGATATGATTGTTCTTGGTAAACATATCAGAGGGATAAGCACCAGGGAGGGAGCAGAGCTATTTAAGCCTTGGAACAATGTTGGCACAAGAACAAGTGGACATGCTCCAGCCAGGAATAAATTGAGACTGGAAATAAGAAGAATGGTTTAAGCCTCAGAGCTGTCAAGTTCTGGAAGAGTCTACTAATTGGGGTAGTGGGAGAATCTTAAAACTTATTAGGATTGTTTGGATCTTCATATTTGTGCAGAAGATTGCACGATGTGATTGCTGACAATAGCAAAGGCCAAGACATGGTAAAATAGGAGATCCCTTCCAGCACTACATCCCTACTGCGAAGCACTTGGGATTGATTTGTTTCTCACGTGTCCTCTTAACATGTGTCCATGTTAAGGCAGGAGAGCTGCAGGATTCTCTGCCATCCAGCCCTGCGGGGAGATTGTTAGCAAGCCAGTTGCAAGCAAGATGAGGACACTTTCTCAGATGACTGAAGATGATATGATGGTTGCTACTAATGAGCTGTGAGGAGAAACGTGTCTCTTGTCCCAGGAGGAAGATTGCAGGCATCACACCAGGCCACACCCAGGCAGCAGGGCAGAAACAAACAGCAGAGGGAAAGAGTTGAAATTCCAGAGGAGAAAACCAAGTGCAGGCATTTTCTCATTAGAGAGCAGGGGGCTTCATGTGTTCTTTGTCTTTTCAAAGGCAACAGAGGTTGAACAATAACCAGGGAAAATTTACATAACCCATTCTGTCATTTGCAGCTGAGGCAGCTCGGCAACAAGCCCTAGGATCAGCTACGCCATTTAGGCCATGAGTCAGTCTTAGAAATGCCATGGGTTTATGGAGTCTTATACATTTTTCTCTTCTTAAGGAGCCCTTCTTTGTCTACTAACCACCCAAATCCATAGTCCTTCTTGTTAGAGCCTACTGCTCCTTTCAGCATCTCCCAACGGAAACTGGAAGTTTCTACAGTGCTGGAAGCCTGTGGCAAACTTTGGCAATCTGAGATGGTCCACCCCACACAGGATCTGAGGTATGGAGCGAGGTGGCTTCTGATCTGTGGGAGGTCCCAGAATGCAGGAGCTCCACAGCAAGAAGTGACAGCTCTGGGAACTACAGGCAAGGAGGAGTCACCTAACAAGTAGGTGCCTCAGGCTTAAAATCACTTGTCTGTGCTCAGCATGAACGAGAAAACTTGCTGGCCAAAAGAATCACCATGCAAGGTAGAGGGGTAAGACTGGGGTGCCCTGGGAAAAGAATGAGAGATATTTCTTCTCTTGCACCTGGGAAGCTTTATGTCTCAGCCCTGTTGTGTTTCCCCAGGACTGTCTCTCCAAGCTCTCAGTGGACTTACATGTGTTAAATTCAGTGGTCTCACATGTGGCAGCTCAGGAGAGGGGATGCTGAAAAAGTAATTTCAGCAGTGGGTGCCCAGCAAAGTAATTCCTCTTAGCCTCCAAAACCAGTGGCACCTGGGCAAAATGGGAATGCCACAGCTCTCAGCCTCCCACTGCAGGTAACCAACCCAGTTTAAATTTTGGCCTGCCTTAGTTGCAGCCAAGCAGATGGAGGGGCTCATGCTCAGGAAACAGAATGTATCTCATTCTTGGGGACTCCACCTGAGACAGCGGGGGATTGAAAATCTGAGCAATATTTCAGTGGGTGTGTAAGAAAGAATAAATGTTACAGCAGCTGGTTAATGCATACCCTTCCACATGAGCATGGTAAGATTGAGTTCTAAATTCCCTTCCTTTAGTTCACTGCACACACACGTGCAAATTCCTTCTCTTCTCCTTAGGAACCTGAAAGAAAGGAAAAGCAATAATAAAATATTTCAGATGAGAGAGAAAGAATTCTCCACGATTGAGAACACTTAATGGGAACCAGCTGCCTGAGCATGACCAAAGGCTGATCCTGCTGGGGGTTTGTTGACAGTGTCACTTTCCATAGGTACCTGCTGAGGAAAAGGGAGGGATGCTCAGGAGAGAGCACAGAGGAGAGGAAAGTGAAGGAATGTGCTGCATAGTGGTTTACCTCCACGCAAGCCCCTCTCCCCCTTTCCTTCTTTTTCAAGAGACTCTCCAAGCTCTTGGAGAAGGGCCATGACAGGACAAAACAAGAAAGCAGGAGTGAGTGTGGTGCAAGCATGTGAGTGGCTGTATCTGAGCAAAAGAGGGGGGTGGAAGAAAGGACAGAGGAGCCCAAAAGTTCAGTGCATGAAACAAAAGCCAAGGCTGGCTCTCTGCTCCCCTTCCTGTTCTTCCTTGCAACCAGACAGCTGCAATTAAGATGGAACTGATACACCCAGAGCTGGTCCCTCGTGCTGGTGCTCCCTCACGTCCTCTGCGCCTGTCTGCCCATGGTGGCAACAATGCCAGCCATGAACCCAGCTGTGCAGAGCTGCTGTGTGACTACCAAACCCAGCCAGAGCAACCTGCAGGACAAGGAATTTTAGTGGTGTGAAATGTGGGCTGCTTCCAAGTTCTCCATTCTCCCGTGAGGAATAACTGTCTGCGTGGACTTGCCCATGCTGCTACCTGTGTGTTCATGAGGTGGTGGGACCTGACTCATGTCCTGCTCTATCTGTGGCCCCAGCCCCTCTGGAAAGAGCCCTTACTCCTGCAGAACCTGGTGCACTACTTGCAACTGGCTCAGGGCCCTGATGTTGATCCAAGCCTATCATTCAGGGTCCCACTTTTTGAAGGATACACTTAGCCCTCTCCCTGTACCCAGGGATATTCACTCCCTGTTCAAAGCTACATAGATCAGCATCAGGAAAGCTTGTCAGCTTGGCCCCTGAACAGTGACACTTGTGTAGATCAGGGCTTCAAGTATACAGAAGGATGGAGCAAACATTTACACATTGAAAAACATAATATGAATTGGTGATGTAATCTGAGGTAAATACTGGTATGGAAACAATGTGCTTCATTGGGCCACCTAGCAATTAGCAATTCTTTATATGAAAGTCATCTTTCAACTAGAAGAGGTAGGTCCTGGTGGCAATGGTTTTGTCCAGCTTTTCCAGGTCTCTATACTCTGTTTTCCATGATTTCTGTTCATGGTCTTCAATGGATTTGTACCTCTTAAGAGTTTTCTCAAAAGCCATGAACCAGAATGTCCCCTTCCCCCAAATCAGGCATTAAGACCATCATGACACATTGTGTACTCCACTCTACATACTTTTATCAAGTGGGTTTGTGCCGACTTTTGAGCTCCAAGGATTTATATTTTCCCACCACAGGAGAAAGTCGCAGTCCCAGATATTTTACTGGTTCAAACAGGCAAGAACAGTCAGGGGAAATGCCAATGGAGTCACCACATGTACGATATGTTCTGCTCTCTGAACACCTGAGATGCCAGCGTTTAATGAGACAGCGTCCACAGACCCTGCTCCCCTCCAGGAGAGCTCTGGCACCTCCATGGTGTTTTGTCAGTGTGATGGTAGAGGAGGTAATGCAAACCTCATCACAGCTGACACTTTGACACACAGACTGTAAGAACTCAGCACAGCTGTAGATACAGGCTGGCAACAGCACTACCTGTTGCAGAGATCTGTGGAGGCGATGAGACATCGTAACAGTCTGGGGCTGAGAAGAGGGAATGTGCTAGCAAGCTGTGGCATGGATCTGATTTTCCATTCAATAATCCCATGGTAACTCAAGAGGATGGTAAATTGCAACTGCAACAGCTCACTAGCAGCCTAACATTTCCTCATGGTGCTCCCGAGGTGTGGAAAGATCTCTGCAGAGTGAGGCCCATGAAGGGGGGAAGTGTGCAGCAAAAGTTTTGGAAAATTGCCCTGCAGCCTCCTTTGCCATTACCCTTCCTCCCAGCAGTGTGCAACCCCCTTCTTTCGGTTCAGCGCACTTGTGCGTGTGGGGGCCCACAGCCACGGGGGCAGGAGCTGTTGCTTCTTCACCTATAACTTCATCTGCCGCTTTTCTTTCCAAAGGAAGCAGCAATTAAACCCCAGGCTCCAGTGCAAGGAGAGTTTCCAGGCTTGGCTGTCCCTCCCCATGGGCAATGCAACCTGAGTGCCAGCCTCTTGCCACAGACCCCTGCTGTTCCCCAGGACTGAATGGGACCACTGCCAGTTTACATTAGCAGCCAAGTGACCATCTGGTACTAAGGCAAAATATGATTATTATGTTTAGGTGCACACAGTCTTTGATGTAGTGCCCAAAGGTAACAATAAAGTATTATTGAGTTTTTTCAGTTATGTGTATCGTGACAATACTGTGACAAGACTGCTGGAAACAACCTTCAAAATGAGGTGTGGGAGGTTAGGAACACCCAGCCACATGTTGCTTCTTAATTCTAGCCCCACTGACATCCATGAAACTTCAGCTGGTGTAAGGGATATGTGCCACAGCTGCTGAGGATGCGGGTTCCTACCCCAGGGCAGCCTCAGTAAGGGACTTTTAGCAGAATTCAGGAGATGAGGACCCTGCCCTTAGCAAGCCCATGTTGCTGCCCCACACATCAGCCTCAAGCAAGTCTTGCCTCCTCCTCGCACCTCAGTTTCCCCCTCCTGGAGACAGGCATGGATCAGTTCCTCCCGCATGCTGCCGAGCAACCTCTCTCCCTCTGCTTCCTCCCTAACCTCCCTCCCTTTTTAATCGGGATTTGTGTGTGGGTTTCCAAGCTTCCTGGCTGTCCCGTCTCCTCTTTCTCCTGCACTGCTTTGATGTTAATTGTCTCCAGGGCTGGAGCGCTCCTTGGCTGATTAAGTCCAAGAGTCCTCCCTGGTTTTGTTGACCCATGAATGGGGGCCTCTTCAGTGCTCAGTGGAGTGCGGGCTCATTGCCCCTCCTCCTCCCCCCCATTCGGTTTGATGGATTAATCGTGCTGTGTAAAGGAAAGTGGGGTGGGAGGGGAAACTGAAGCAGCGGGAAAGAGGGGGAATGAGGACAGGAGAAAGGGAGCAAGAAAGAGAAGGACCTTAGGCAAATGCTCGACTGCCCTTGCTTAAAATAACACCGTTTATTTAAGCAGGTCAGGCACACAATGGCTTGAGAGGGGCTGCTACTCAGATCATGGGACCCTGCGTATGCTGAGTAAGAGGCTGGAGAGGGTGTTAGCCAAACTCTGAAAGCTAGTCTATTCTTACCCGGTGTCTCCATCTCCCCCCAACACACACACACAGACACAGAGACAGACACACAAACACACACGCACGCAAGCATTTGCGCCTCCTCTTTTCCTTCTCCCTCCCCTTCAAACACTGGAACTCCTTTGCCTTTTTGGCAGTGGCACAGCTCAGAGCCAGGAATGGAGGGGCTCTGAGAGAAAAAGGGGGCTCCAGACACTGCCCTGGACCTGCTATCCTGGCATGCAGCCAGGAGAGGAGAGGCTGCTGGCCTATGGAGTGGGCTTCCCACAAGAGTCTGTGGTGAAACAGATGCCAGCATTTCAGAAAGACTTGTCCCTCAGCCCCAGCTGCCTCTGCTGCCTTATTGAGAGCCTAACTGCTCCTGCTGAGGCACAGGGTATCTGCAAAGCTTTTGATAGAAAAACATGCCTCCTGCTCCTTCTCAAGAAAACAATTGGTTTCATTCAGAGGTGAGATTTGAGTAGCTGGGGCAAAAATAGCAGTATCAATGTCAGCTGACTGAGCAGTCTGCTTACTGTGTTAGCCTTGGTCTTTGCTCCATCAGGGACATAGTACACCTCTCCATTATCCAGTTGTTGGGTTGCCCACAGCACAGCCATGCTCATGCTCTGCAGCATCCCTTGGTGTAGTAGTCCTTTGCCTCTTCATTCTGTCCCATCTAGGGATGTCCTAGCCCCTTTTCACCAAGGATGGCCGAACCAGGGATCAGGAGGCAAGGGGGAGGCCCACAAGTGTCCTGGCCCAGGCTGTCTGCATTGTCACTTACAAACTGCTCTGGTCTCCAAGCCTGGCCAATGCTAGCAGCATCCTTCCCCTGAGCAAGACTGACCCAGTCCCAAACACATGTACGAGAAATCCCAGAGCCACTGCGGTGGATGCTTCTTTCTTCCCCACCTCCCCCTGCTCCAACCTCCCCTGCTGCTCCCATCCATAACAAATGCAGAGTCAGGCTCAGGAAATGAAAAGGCTCTTCCCGAGAGGGATCTGTGCAATTTTCCAGCCTCTCCCTCTGCTGCCACTTCCCCTTCTCCATCCCCCTGCCCCAGTTTTTCCTGGCTGATGGCAGCAAAGGGCCACTGGTGTTGGCAGGGTGCTGCCGGCTGCCTGGCAAGCTCTCCTGGACAGCCTGCCAGGCTTTTCAGGGTTCATTCTCACTTTCCAGAGGCTGGAAGTGCAGAGCAGGAGACAGACTGCCTTGGCAGCCTCACTGTTTCCAAACATTGAAAGGCAGAGAGAGAAAAGTCTGCTTCTCCCAGCTCACCAAAGCCACCACCACCATGGATGCTGGCCAAGTCCACCTAAAAATAACCATGGTGCTACCGGACACACGTGCTTCTCGGGGATAAAGCAGGACAATGCACCCCAGGGCAGCAGGGATGGAGCAGAGCAGGGCGGAAGGAAAACTTGGGGCTTTCTCCTCCATTCCCCCTCTCACCAAATAAAGCTGCCTGTGTTGTCCTAGCAGTGCTAGTCAATAGTGACCAGGGACGTCTCTCGTCTCTCTCAGTTTGTTTTCACAAGAGGGTTCCAACTAGTACAACTCAGAATAGTTGCAAATTGTCTTTTCCCAGCTGGGAACGCCTCACTTCCTGTTGTGCTCTTATGTGTGAAAGACAGCATAGCTGGCATTGTGCTATAGGTGACCCTGCAGCCCAGGGCTGCAGTTGCCTGAAGGTAAGATCTCCCTCACCTCCAACTCCACCTCCATGACATGTGGAATCTGCTGGGATTGCCTCTCATTCCAGCAGCTGTGATCGCAACTGGTCCACCCAGATGTGACTTCAGCACATAATTAACAAGTGGACTAAGGAGAAAATGAAAAGTGTGTGACTGGCACAAGCATGACTCTGGCCTCTTGGGAACGTGTCTCGCTAGCTGTGCTGCCCAGCTTCAACACAGGGGGTAAGTGCTTTTCATCCATCAGCCCCTGGGCAACCACGCTCATGCCTCCAGATCAGCTGTGGCACGCCATGTCCTTCCCATGTCCACTACTTTCAGTACAGCCATCGTCTGCCTTTGGAAGCAAGTCTGGGGCTCCCCTCCAAGTGCAATCCAGATGCACTGGTGTAATGCAGATATCCTCTGCCATGTGTTTCTGCTTGAAACAGGAGAAGTGAGAGGAGATGTAAAAGCAGATGTGTGATCTGCGGCACTCTCTTCCTTTCTGCTGTGGCCAAGACATGTCCCAGCCACAGCTGGAGGGTCAGCACAGACAAAATATCCAAGTTACCATCTTGGCAGGAGGGCGATGGTAACTGAAAAAGCAAAGCTGTATTTTACCAGCAGGAAAAGGCAAAGTCCTGAATGTTTCCATAGCCTGGAAGAGCCTTCACCAGCCCAGGCTGTCCATGAAGCTGTAACACACCTTCTCTCCAGCTCATGTGCCCACTAAAGGTTTCTTGGGAGGGGGAAAGCTGATCACAGCCAAAGGCTGAACAACAATCTTTGCTAAGTCTGACAGATATGCTGGGACATTTTACTTCCATAAAAATAGGGAAGAACTAAGCAGGAGGTTGGGTGTTTCTTATCCCTGCAGAGAGGGCTCCTTTTCTTTAAGTTAAAATAATTCAGCAAAATTGATGTCAGTTTGATAAATGTTTCAGGTGGCCCAAAGTTTTGAGGTTAGGCACAAAAAATCCTACCCGAAGAAAACAGTTTCAGCTGAAACAATTTTTCTTGCTCTAGAATAGGGAAATTTGGGCTTTTTTTTTTCTTCTTTTTTTTTTTCTTTTTTTTTTTTTTTGTGGGAGGAAGAGAAGAGTGTTTAAAAAGCATTTGGCACAGTAAATCTCAGTCCCAACAGATACATACTTGTTTGTCTATTTACAATCAGGACAATCCAAACCCATTAGCAGATGTAACTGAGTTAAGACATGAACATGAATTTAGAAAACAATATGAACCATCATTTGTAAGAAAGGCTGGGAGGCGAAATCCAAGTAATTGATATCGTAAATCCCTCAAGACATTATTATGGGGTATTTGTCACCTCAGAAAAATTCAGGATCCCTTGCATACATGCCTGCACCTACTTCTGAGGCACAGCTTCGGACATTCGTGCTTCAAACGTCAATGTGTAGGATAAGACAGACATTATTTGGGATTTCTTCTCCTTCCGAGGTATTTCAGAGTATTTGCCAGATCTCTGAGAGACTGCTAGAGTGTTGAAGCTGCAGTGAATGATGTTTTAATTTGGTCTGAGGGCTTGAAAGAACATCTTGAAAGACTTAGAAAAGTCTTAAAGAGAGTATGAGAATAAAAACTGAGCTATAAAAAAGCCCTGTATCTGATGTAATAAGTTATTTAAATGAGGCATAAATTGAGCAAAGATGGTGCAACTGGTAATGTGCATAAAACGTTGAAATGTTTAGCTCTGCAAAACAGAGTGGACAATTTATGGAGATGATAAGCTGGTTTTGACAAAATTAATTCCAAATGCTCAGGGTGGGTCTAATTTTGCAAGGTGGTGAGCATTTTTTTTTTCCTCTCATCCAGAACAACACTTAAACACATGCTTGGTTGTGCTGACTTGGCTTGTTTGCTTCTGGGGTGGCAACACAACACAACACTCAGGAAAGGTCATTTCTTGATGACATGATGACATGTCCCCTTGTAATGGGGACCCAAGGAGTCTGTCAGGGAGACATTTCACTCACCCTCCATCTCTGCTCCATGGGTGTAAAATAGGCACAGGTTTCTTTGGTGGGTTTTTTTGTGTTTTTTTTTCTTTTTTTTTTTTTCCACAGCAGCTTTGGAAATCAAACATCTGCTGGTGAGGTTTTCTGGGATGCTATTCCAGAGGAGATCAGCAGCAGGATGCAGAATGGAGGTGTCCAAGTTGCAAAGAGGCCATTGCGGCAGGGAGGGTGGCATGGCTGGAGGGGCATCTCGCACATGTGGGCACAGCTGGGCTGACCGCTGGGTGCACGTGCACAGCCTCAGCGTCTGAGAGGGAAAGGGAATTGGGAAAGCCGGGCTGAGACCAGGCTTCCTCTGCTGCCCTCCCTGAGGCAAACCATCACAGCCTTCTCATGCTGACGAATGCCAAATATAGACCACATTACACATGGAGTGTCCCGCTGCCACTGCTGCCACCTTCTCCTCCCCAGCTCAGGGCTGGGGTAGCTCATGCCTTGTCACGGTCCCGAGAGGTTAAAAAACAAGTAGATGTATGTATGATTGCTAGAAAGAAAAACAACTTTCAAGAATGAGCCTGCAGAAAAGGAGAAAAACCACCCCAAACAAATCCTCATTCCTTATAGTATTACTTCTAGTGCAGGCATGCATGAGGGCAAGAGAGTGTTTAAGAGGAGACAAGGTCTCCCTAACAGGAGGGACTCCTCCCTCAACCCAGGTTTTTCTGAGCTTGTTTTCCTCCAAGCAGCACATCACAAAGCCATCTTCTCCCTCTTCCCCTCCTCCCCAGCCCAGGTTGTAAAATAATGAGTTTCTTGTTATTCTTGTTATTGCTGAATGGCAGAGGTCTGGAGCCCTGTGAAGGGAAGGGGGCAGGCTAATTAGGGAAACGAGAGCTATCCTTAATGAGCACTCCTGACTAGGTGGGGATTTAAAGAAAAAGGAGGGGGCAGTGGGGAGAGAGGTAAATTCGTACAGCTTTCTCTTCCCTACCCCCAGCTCCCACCCCTGCCCCCCGCTCCTCCCTGTAAATCTACCTCAGTTTGGGATCTGAGTGTGGGGGCTTCTCTATATCATTATCAGTTATTAAACTATATTTTCCTGTTTTGCCTGACTTCATAGGGGGTTGATTTCATTTCACCTCCTTTGCTAATTTTCTCCTGTGAAGGTATGTCAAGTGTTTGACTGTTCCCATTCCTAGACCTTTTGGTGTCCTTGGGGGTACTCTGGAGTTCCTTCTGGTTGATACCTCATGAATAGGGTAGTGCCTGATCAGAAGTGACAGCCAGTTGTACCAAAATCTTCCAGCAATCCCCAGAATGGTCTGCTGGGTGTGCAAAACCTCCTACATCCGTGCATTGAATTGCTCCACATTCATGCTCCACCAATGTGGTTCCACTTGTTGTTCCTCTGGACAGTGCAGACAGTATTGATGCCCCCACCTTTATTAGTGAAAACTGGGCTGTACTTGCATGTGTGGGTGCAGCAGATGCAGCTTTGCAGCTCGATCTGTCATGGGTGGGTGTCTTTGTCACTAGGCACTGGGGCAGACAGCACAACCTGGCCATCAACACTTCACAAGTCCAACGAGTAGTTCTGGTACTCTATAATTCAGTGCTAATTGTTTGCTACATTCTCCCTTAGTAGGAATAAGCCTCCTGAGTTCCCCTGAGTTCATCCCTTCCTATATGTACATTGGCAGGAGCTGAAAGCTTCGTGTGTGGAAATTCAATCGCAGAAACTTTCTCATTCCACACCCAACTTCTTGGATTTCTCTCCTGTTCTGCTTTCCCTCGCTCCGCCTGAGCTGCAACCAAATACCCCTGCTCTCCGTGGGGCTCCATCTCTGGAGCCCTCGGTGCCACGTCTCCTCCATCTGTCCAAGGGACACAGCAGATAGAGCAGGCTGCCAGGCACACCCCACCTCAGCGGATGGCCAGAGGTCTCCCAGAGTCTGATGCTCAGAGTGGCCCTGGCAGAGGCTGGGAGCACACAGGGATGAGTGGGTTTCTCTTTGCCAGCCTTGTCCTCCTGAACGTGCCCTGAGTCGGTGTTAGGCTGTCACCTCCAGCAACTCCTGTGATGTTATTTGCAAAGATCTGTCAGAATCCATGCCCAGTTAAATCATCACATGCTGAAATACTTAAACAGGCTTCCAAGGAGCAAGCTTGCAGCCAGAAGCGTGGGAGGAATGTAGTCTGACAGAAAGGAAATAAGCAGGGAACATTTTACCCATAAAAGCACTTTGCTTTCTCTTTGCTTCATAAATCAGCTTTCTCTGATCTCATCCAAAAAAAGGCAATTAATTCCCCACTTCTCCCTGCCTGAGAGATGTATTCTTTTCTGTATTTGGATCTTGCTTCAGAGAAATTAAGAGACCTAATTGTTTCCACTGTTCCTTCCAAAATCAGGGAATGGAATAACATCATAACTAAGGCCCTGGGCCACACCTCCCAAGGTGCCAGGCTCTTTCCTTTGGGAGGCAGTGCTCTCCCCACCTGCAAGAGCCAGGTTTCCCACAGGGTTCCCTGAAGCTGGGGACATTCTTGTCAGCACCCAGCACCTGGCACTGAAACCTCTGGCCTGAGCATCATTGCCAAAGGCCAGGTAAAGCCAGATGAAGGGTGAGCGCCCCACCTTTTATTGTGGAAGAAATCACTAATGGGGTATTCTTGCTGCCTGGAGTGGAACAGGTCAGGCAGATAATTATTCACCAGCAGGAGTAAAAGATTTAATCAACCAGCAGTGCATGGCCCCAGAGTAAAGACCTGTGCAAAGCCAGTACTGAGCACACTGCATTCCTCCAAGCCTACCAGAAATGTGACTTTGTATCAGATCCATTTCTCTTCTCTGTTTATAGCTTGAGGATGCCAGGGCCCCTCTGGACTATAGTTTGAACTAATTTAGCAAATTTTTTTGTGCATGAATTCCTTGGATTACCAAGAAAGTCTTGGCACAAGGACCAGTTCCTTTCTATTCCTGCCCTGACATGCAGGCTCATTGGTACTCTCTCCTCGAAGAAATGACCACACATCTCCAAGGCTGTCTTGACTTTATGGCTGTTTCTGATGGCCAAATTAGAACAGAAAAAATAAAGTAAATTTGACTTCCATTGCTGGGTACAGAAGATGTGCTCAGCTTGCACTCCTGTTATTCTATTGATTCATGCTTTCTCTGCCTTGCCAGAGGCACTATACACTATACTATACTATACTATACTATATATAACCATTTCTTGGTTATTCTATAGGAAAGCAAAAAAGAGTCAAAGAAAGTGTGGGGAGACAGGGACAGGGCCATTTCTGAAGCAGTGGTGTTTCACAGGGAGGCTGTAAAAACCAATGGCATTAGATAAGCACCACCAAACAAGTGAAAGGCTAAATTACAAGCTGAAGGAAATGTGCACCTGGTAGGTCTTGAAATAAATGCATCATTTCCTCAAGCTGTTCCCCAAGAGCTGTCTAACTGGAGGTCTGCCTCTTTACATTTCATCCATCTTAAGTCAAATACACTCAGGTGGTGCCAAATTATGGCCGGGGACAGCATGCCCTTAAGTGTCCAAAGACATGCAGCTGTCCTCCAGGAGGTCTGACATTAACACTGACATGGACAGCATGTTCCCCTGGCATCCTCACGGCCCTGCCATGCTGCTTAGCTGTCAGGACTGTCACTGCTCCTGCAGTGGTGGCATGCACAGATCTACCTCCTCTGGTGGTTCACCAGTGTGGAGCTGTGGTTACTGTCCATATGAGAGAGACCCATTAACAATGTATCACCCAGGGCCTTTGCAGTGTTTTTCTAACAGGAGAAAGTTTGCACAGCTTGTGGGGAGCAATTTTAACAGAATATTAAACCACTGTTGCCTCTTCATCCCAATATGCAGCTGCTAGGTCTCTCGCTGTTTGGTTCCTTACCCTTTCTGGGCTCTGGCAACACCTATAAAAGTATAGAAAATCTCTGCCACAAGCCCCTTTCTGTCCATTATAACGAGAGAGAAGCATGATGAGGGCAATGTTCACTTTAAGGGATTGCCACTGACCCTCCCTAAGACTGAGCTGGCACACTGCTTTAGAAACACAGCGATGGACAGTGGATTGTTGGCAAGAGCCCGATATCCGCTCTGGCCTGAGAGCCCCAGGTTTGCCTGGCTCTGCTCACAGGAGGCACCACTGTGTGGGAACCCTGGACAAACACTCCCCCCTCTGCAAACCAAGCAGATGCAGAGCTCAGAGATCACTCTACTGCACCCAGAGATATGCCAGCATATTGATTTTGCTGGACATAGGATAAAGAACATGGAACTGGCTCTCTAATGCTCTGACAGCACTGAAACTCCTGAGCTGTGGGACTCAAGCATAGCCTCACAAGGCTATAAATGACCAGGCTATAATTGACCACCACAATTGTCCTTAAATCTGCATTCACAGACCACCAGGTCAGAGAAACCATTTCTTAAATGTATGTCCATGTTTTATGTTCTAGGGTGGAGCACTTGCTGGCTTCATTTTTCTGTCTGTTTTTTTCCTCTCAAGAAAAAAAAAAAAAAAAGAAAGAAAAGAAAGAACAACCAACATCTTAAAGGCTCATTTTCTCCCCAGCATGGAATGAAGCCACACAGCCAAACCTCAGCATTTTTCACAAAGTGTAAGCCTTGTTTTGCAGCCAGTCGAGGAGTGAGGGGAGCTCAGGCTGGGTGTGTGGATGGCTGTGGAGGCAGGTGAAGGCATAGGAAGAGTCTGAATGTGCATAGCAGGTGCACAGCATTGTGAAGAGGGAAAGCATGGATGTCATAGCATTGGGTATATGACATGCTTGCACATATGTGTCAGGGTACATGCACATGCACACACACATACATGCATATATAAATGCATATTCATTTTTGTGAATATCTGTCCAAGAGGACCCTGGGTGTGCAAGTCTGTGCAGAATTTGGTATGCAGAAGTGCTCCCTGGCTCCTCTCTCAGTTTAAAGACTTGGCAGGAGAATGGGGACAGTCACTGAAAGCCTCATTTTCTGTGCTGGATTTGTCTGGGGGACTGGGCTTGTAGGTGCTTCCGAGCCTCCCCCTTGTACCTGCACTCAGAACCTGTTTTGCTTTCTAACTTTACTCATATTTGCTACTTCTTCTTTTCCCTCTTTCTGAGTCCTTTTCTGTTATTCCTTCGTCTCATGTTTCCTCCCTCTGCCACTTCTAAAATGTTTTTCTCCCTCCCTTTCATTTCTGCCTTCTATTCCTCCTTTCTAGGTCTCTCCTCTCATTCCTCCCATGCTGGCATCCTCTCATTTCTCTGCCTCCCTCTGCTCTCCCACCTTTGCTCTCCATCCTGCCTCTTTTGCTCACTCTCCCGTCTCACATGCTTTTGTTTTCCCTTCCTTCTCCCCCTCTGCTCGGCCTCTCTCCCCTCTTCTCTCCCTCCCAGCTTCTTCACTCCTTTCCCTCTCTGAAATAAACTTCCCCGTGTGAAGCCCCTGGCCACCTTCCAGGCTCTGGTGAGATGAAGAGGTCCCTGGCATACTTTCAGCTCTGTGCTCCATAGGGCATTGTAACCACTGGTACCAAGGCTATAAAATCTTTAGTGTCTCTAGGAAAGATGACTGTAAATTCTTCAGAAGTCCCACCATGGGTGTAAAGAAGCAGGCAGCCGGCCACCCCCCGCCACCTCTCCCCGCCACCTCTCCCCTCCTTCCCCGGGCCTCTGTGAAAGGAGCTGTGTACTAAGGCAAGGGTCTCACTCCGCCCCTTTGCTAAAGCTCCAGCTCTGATCAAGATTTCAGCAGAGCATGGCCCTCCCCATTGACTTCAAGAGGAGATTTCAGTACCCTGCAGAGCAGAGAAGCAGCTCTTGCCACTCTTTTGGTCACTTAGGTATTTGACTTTATAAACATGATTTAAAAATGCTAAGAAAGCACTGAAGAGAGGAAGGCCTTCCCTCTAAATGTTGAGCAAACAGAAACACATGAAGCATTGTTCAGCTCTGAAAGATGAACCAGCCTTGGGCCAGCGAGGGAGTGTGGGGAAAGCAGGCAGTGCATTAAAAATAGGTTAATTCTCACATATTATGGATTTGTTGGAAGATCCCAAAGGGTGTTTGTTTTTTTTTTCTAAACTGCTTTCCAACCTGATGAACACCAAGAAGATCTTCTCAGGGATATTCAGCAGAGAATTTAGGCAAAGCTTAGCAGAGGCAGCACAGATTCCAACTTTTGGTCCCAGGGACCTGTGTTTAGCAAGAGTCAGACCTGGTTACTGTCAGGCTGGTGGGTGGATGGGACTTGGATGTGCAGAAGGCCATCATGGCACTTTTTTGTCTAATGCATCTAATGCATGGATTTCCTGGTGCTTGTCACAGGAAGAGGGAGCACAGGTTTCACATGTAAAGAGACATAAGGCAAAAGCTTTTTGGTACTCCCACACCACGCACAAAACATACAATATGCTCCCATCCCGTGTTCCCAGTCACCGCCAGCCCCAGAGAAGCACATCCCCCTGGCACTGCCATACGGAGAAGGTGCAGCAGAGACAACATGCTGGCCATGGTGAACCTACAAGGTGCAATAGCCTCAGCAGAAGACAGCCTGATGATTCTCATTTTCAGTATGAAAGATTTGACAGGCTTGCAAACACAGGGCCCATCCTTCCTAATGAGTTGTACTTCAATATGTGGCAGGGGTGGTAAATTCCCTAAGGCTTCCAGGTTGGTGCTGGAGCTAACAATCCCATGTTTACCTTCTCTAGACTATGGGCCAAGCTCATTAAAAAAAAATACAGGATGAGGAATTTAGGGCATTCATATTCTCATCAATTACTGTCCATAGTGTGTATCATGAAAGGGAAGTAGTGAGGGGAAATGGGGTGGCAGGATGGTGTGTGTAGGAGTGCCCATGACTGCAGCAGAGGCAGACGGGGCAGAGTGGGTCGTGGCAGGGGGCTTTGACAAAATTGCATCTGTGAAAACTAGCAGAGAATTTTGCAGCTGAGGGGTGCTGTGAAGTTGGCAGAGCCTTGTAGAAGACCATCCAAAGCACCTGGCTCTTTGGTTGCTGTTCAAATAGCAGATTAGCCCAAAATGGAGGAAAGCATTGAGTGGAAGTTGCATGGCTCTTTTGTTCTGCTTCTCCCTTTTGCTTCCCTTTGCCAAGACCTGCTCCCCACGCTTCCTGCTGAAAAACTGCAAAGCTGTTTCCCACCTCTCCACTTAACTGCAGACAGCTCCAGACAGCTCCTTTCATCTTCCTTTGCAGCCTCCTCCTCCTCCTCCCAGGGTCCTTTAAGCATAGCCAAGCTTCCTCTCCAGTTGTTACTGCCTCCACAGCCTCTTCTGAGCTTTAGGTGTGTCTGACCTAATGTTTCCATGGCATTGTGGGGATCAGCTCCACTGGGTCATCTCCGGCACTCCACTCATGTGCCAGCACCTCCAGTCCTGCTGAAACCAGATGTGCTTAGCCCATTGTAGAGCAGAGGGCATGGATGTGCCCCACGTCTTTAGCTCTGGTGGTCTGCTGTCTTAGTCCTGGTGTGCACCATTACAAGAGTTCAGACAATAGGACCTAGGCTTTATTCCCAGCTATGCCACTTTTTAAAGAAGGATGCTTTGGATTGAGCCACATCTTTATCTGTGCCTCAGTTTCCCCAGGCAGAAAACAGGCTTACATACTCTGACTGGTTTTGGCAATTGATCTCATAGTTAGGTATCTACTGATGCATGTCTGATGGCCTCCTTGTCTAGATGAGCTCCTGCAGTTTGATGCTGATATGTCCTGGTCTGCAAAAGCCCAGGTGTGACAAGCCAAAACAAAGAGGGAAAGGCGTGTACCTGTATGTTAATACCAATTATCTTTCCCAGGGGGTGTAATGAAGTGGTGTTCCCCACCCATTCCTCAATATTATGTCTGGGAAGGGCCAACACCAGACACAAACCTCCAGCAGCTGATGTGGTGGACATGCCAGCCAGTCTGAGGCCTGGGCTGGTTCATGAGACCATGGAAAAACCAGGACGACTGTCCCTTGTGTGGGGGAACTCATGGCATCAGCTAACCAGTGAGACAAAGGGAGCTGGCCAGAGAGGAGGGAATGGGTCATGGGGCCAGGAGAGGAGTGGAGTGATAGCCCTGGGGTACCAGGTGGGGTGACAGCCTCTAGGCTGAGTGCTGTCCCATGAGAGGACTGGGGTGTGGGGGTGTGTGTGAGGAAATTGAGAGAGCCCCCTCTGTAGTACACTGCCAGCTCTGCCCTGCCGTTTAGCCCAGAAAGTGTGCTGACCTGGGGAGTGCTAATGGGGGAGGAAAAGAGGGGCTGCAGGTTACAGACTTCTTCACCCTCCAGAAAATCCATCCTTTGGGGCTTCTCCATACAGCCCCTGCTTGCCAGATATTTCAGCCTTGGAGAGAAGGTGCAGGAGGAGGAGGAGGAAGGATTCAGGTGGCAGCATTTGTTCTGTGTCCTCTCAGGGGCCCTGAAACCCTCCAAACCTCATTTTTCAATAGGCCACCAAAACAACCACTAGATGTTGAATGACTTTCGATCTCTCCTGCCCCAGACTGGCTTTGAAACAGTGACTCAGATGCCAAAGTCCCAGTAGCGAAGTGGCTTTTTAATGACACAACTCGAGCTCAAATTCCAGGCACAGGGGAGGCTTTGACGCTGCTGTTTGTTTTCTTATTGGAGAAGTTCAAGAGAAGCTCAAGGCTTAAAAGCAAACCCTTGAAAGCAAAGCATTCCTAATCACATAAAAGTGTCTGCACAGTCTAGGGCTGAAGAGGGGGCTTGTGACTTTAATCTTTGCATATCCCTTTCTTTCTTCAAGCATCTCTCCCTCTCACAGAAGGGACACACACACACGCACACACAAAACTCTCCTCAACGCCAATAGGATAATGCTCCAGGAGAGGAAAGAGGAGGAAGAAGAGGAGGAGGAAGCCAGCCCGCCTGCCTGCCCCCATGCTGAGCCTGAGCAGACTTTGTGAGAAAGCTTCTCTCCATCTGCAGCCCAGCCCGGTGGGAGTCAATTAATTCTGAATAACCTAAACCGACAGAGGTATTTGCATTCACAACCTGACTGATGACCGTATAAAATTGATTTATGAATTGAAGTACTTTCCCTCCCCTTATCCCCAATTCAAGCCATAATTGATTATATGTGCTGCAGCGAAATTAAAGAAAGGAAAATTAAAAAAAAAAAAGAAAAGAAAAAAGAGAGGCTCCACAGACGCTGCTCTATATTCTCAAGGTTTCCTGGGATTAGCCGATCTATTCATCACTTATTTTTTTTATTTAAAAAGTTGCTTCCTTTACCCTCTTCACCAGCTTCTCCCCCCGCCCCCTCCCCTTCATCCCTGCCCTTCACCACCACCTCTCAGCCCAGGCAGCAACACAGTGGGTCGTACCTCAGGAGAGATGGTGGGAGGCACAGAACCCCCTCAGCAACATTCCCACAGTGTGCCAGCGAGGCGAGAAGGCTTTAAGCCTGACACCCTTCCAGGGCAGAACAAACCCTTCTGAAGGGAGAAGGAGTCTAAACTGGAAATCCTCAAGTCCGAAGGTCCGGCTTAACTTGCTGCCTTGTAACTGCTACATTGTAGGCCTCTGTGGGGTGGGGAATTCACTTGGCCCCTCCAAGCAGTCATGTCTTATTAAAGAGATGCTTTCTTATACTCACACAATTCTCATACAATGCCCTCCATGACACAGGGAGAAGTGCTGTATGAAAGCAGGTACTATTGGGCAAGGTCCACTTGCCTGATGTCAATAAGAACCATGAGAAATCTTGTTGGAAACTGTTCAATGATACAACTCTACAGATTTTCTCCTGGCACTTAGTATATTGAGCTGAATCTATAAGCATGAGAACTGATGACCCTTTTAATCTTTTTTACCCTCATTGTCCACCTACTCCACCCTATCTGTCATCCCATTTTTATTATCTACTCATTGTTTTTCTTCCCATTTTACATATGGGAGGACAGAGAACCAGACTGGTGATGGGAACACAGGTCATCTATAAGTCCTGCTCTCTTTTTTCTTTGCTTCTTTCTAAACCCTTCTTTTTTCCCCCATTTTTAAGGAATGGATATGTCCACTTATTTCCTTTCTCTTGAGTGGGAAAAGACAAAAAAACCCCTAGTACAGATGAATCCATGTATGATTTCACTAAAACACATTTGCCCAGAGTGCTCTGTAAAGCTCACAGGCCACTTGAGCATGTAAGTACAACTTCATATCACTTTGCACAGTTGCAATGCTTATTGTTCATTTTGCTTTAGGAAAGTATTTAATCTAAGTCTTTCAAGCATCTGGACACAGGTCAGCAATGCCATCTGCATTCCACCTCCAGTGAAGGAAGACTGTGATCTAAGTGAGGCAAGGCAGAGATTTGGAACTTGCCCATTCCTAGTATCTATACTAGGATGGGGAGAGCTCATTTATTTCAACCTCCACAAAGTTTCCTCTCTCCATTTGGGTAAAACTGAGAAGAAGAAAAGGGCTCAGTGAAAAAACATCAAACAAGATCACTTCCCTTAACTGTTCAAAGAGGCCTTCAGCAAGAAGTTTGTCCAAGGACCCTTTCATGTGGCAGCTATGGTGCTACCAGAGTTCAAGGAGAAACCACTTTACTTTTTCAAGGAGAAGCGACTCTAACGGGCCTTAGAAGGATGAGGCAGGGGCAGGCAGGAAGGCAATACTGTGCAGGGATCCAGCTGTGCCTCCTCTGCTGCAGCTGCTTGCCTGCCCCTCACGTCCCCATCCCCCACTGCCTAACGCCTTTGTCCTGCTCCAGGGCCATTTCCCTAAAAGTTCAGTTTTGCAGGTGTCTGACCTCATTGTGCTGGGAACAAGGGGAAGGCTGGGGGAAGGGGGCTTTGTGTAATTAAAGCCAAAAGCCCTACACAGTGTTGGAAAGCGGAACCTTAAACTGGCATCTCACATCTCTGATGGAAGCTCTGGGCAGGACTTCGGAAAAGCTTCAGAGCAGAAAGCTTGCGAGCAGGATTCAGGAGATGATGCCAAAAATCACAATGGACCCAGGAGGCAGCACTCCACATCCCAATGGTCAAACTCTGTGCAGGATAAAACCCACTTCACAGCAAATAAGGCCTTTATGCTGCAGCCTGGGACATCATTTGGGAAAGAGTTGTCTCTGCTTCAAAAATCCACAAGGCCCTGCTCCTGGAAAATGGCACTGTGTCCACCCCACCTGTCAGCTCTAATGTGAGGTGTACAGCCAGGCTCTGCAATGGCCTGTGGCCCCCTCACAGCTGCAAGGCTTGTCAGACATTTGCTGTGCAGGTAGGATCTCTTGCACCCTGAGGTAACACAAGGAGCAAATGCATTGTCATGGCTTTGGGAGTGTCTTCCAAACAAGCCTCTCATTTCAAAAAGCAGCAGCTCCAGGGCACAACAAGGGGCACCTTAGGTGGGCTGGACATTCTCACGAAGAATGCCTGTCCAAATTAACCTGGGATAAAAATTGTCTGTGTCAATCAAGGAGGTGAGAACCACCTCTGCCATGAGCAACTCAGGAACTCCTGAGCCAGCAGACAGCAGAGGCTGAAGGCTGCACCTATACTCATGTCTCATCTGGGAGCTGCAGACCAAAATCTGTGATTCTTTCATGCTAGGCTAAGACACTGAGCTCTGGGATGGGGAGCCAGCACCACAGAGTGGAGGTGGGCAGCAGCCCTGGTAGGGGTGGGCACTGCCCAGATCCCACATCTACTCGGCTCTCTCCCATCTCCACCACAAGGAGTCTTGCAGATGTCAGCCCCGACAAAAGCAGGCAAATGGGAGGGACGTCAGCGCAGATTTACATTCAAAGGTCGCCATGTCCTGAGTGGTAAATGGGTGGACAAAGAAATTAATCGGGGAGTCAAAAAGGGCAACCTGGAGAGGAGCGGCAGCTGGGAATGTAGAAGCAGAAATCAAGGCAATTAGCAGGAAAAAAAGAGGGAGAGTTTTGCATGCTTTTCTGATTTTTCCACATGGAAAGAACAACGCTGTATTATCTGAAACAATTATTTTTACTGTCAGATGAGAGAGAGCAATCAGTAGGCTTGAACTGATGCCTCTGCCAGCAGTCACAGTCTTCCCACACAGACCAGTGACCCCTCTGCAGACAAAACAGCTGCCTGAAATTCCAGAGCTCCCAGGGGGAGACCAATGCCATCCCTGCTCACACCTGCACTGACAGGCTCTGCTATATCACTTATCTGCTGCCACAACGTGTGGAAGCATCCATCAGAAAATTGATAGTGATTCCAGATTGGGTGCTCTACAAACATGGAGCATAAAGATGCTCGGAGCTGCCCAGAGCCCACTGTGCAACTCTTACAAGCAGCAACAGGTCACTGCAGCCTGCAGCCATTCCTAAACTATTGTTCAGGGTACAGACTAAGGTCATGTTCCCTTTTAAGCTGAGTCAATCTTTTTACTGAGTTCATTGGGAGCTTGGGCTCAAGCCAGTGGTTACTAGATAGGCCAAACATCATCTTTCAGAGCTTGGACAGGGCTGTATTGGCCCCAGGGGTGTTTGGGAAATAGAGATGCGAATACCATCACCCATGTGACTAAAAACAAACCAGAAAAAGAAGTTTCAAAAATATTGATAAATATGCTTTTCTAATAATAATGCTTTTCTCTAGCTCTTAAAAAAAAACCAAAAAACAACAACACAAGGGACTGCTTTTATGGATAGTCAAGGATCTCTCCTCTTTCAACAGCACAAATGGATCAGCCACCTTTTAATATCATTAATTCAAACGGGCACAGACACTAGCCAGCTGCTGGATGGGCACCAGAGAGGCTGGATGTTCTGAGGAAGCCCAACCACCTGCCCAGGGCTTGTCCTTCTCCTTGCATTGAACATGCCCACTCTGGCTTCACAAAGAAACTTTAGGACACTGACCTATTGCTAAGCAAAAAGGTGTTTATCATTCCCAGGAAATGCAGCTCCCATTTCCTGTAGTGTATAACTCACAGGCAACAGAAAGAGTAAGGACTCATTGCTTCACCCACAGCATCAACAGTTTTTGGGAATTGGATTACTTCCAAGGGCCTCTGGACTTGACCTGGGAGATAGCTGAGCACCTCTCTCTTTTAGCCTAGAGCTGGACAATTAGCTTTGCTCAGCCAGCAAATATGTGAGGATCTGGCTTTCCCATTCTGTATTGCCACATGTAGGATCCAGGAAAAATAGAGCATCTACTAAAGTGAGGCAAATGCAGAATGAAAAATGCATTTTGCCAAATGCCCATGAGCTCTTGACTGGCTGGGTCCAAGCATTTTTTTTGCATAGGGCCTAGTTGAAATAAAGAGACAAAGGGACTGTGACAAAGGTGGGGAGGGGAGGAAGTGTCTACTGTTATTAATGTCTACTGTATAAATAACTACAAGTTATTTAGCTCAGTATAAACATAATTGGGTATCATACTGGGGTCTTTATAACACAGAAAATCAGACTTGCTGGTCTAATAATATCTTTTGGCCTTCAAACATATGAACTGATGCCTCATCTTTCAAACACTCACTTTCTCTCTTAAAAACTGGGTAAAGATTAGGTCTAAAATGTAAGTGTCCCTTGTTGCCCCTACTTTTGTGCTGGGCTTGCTTGGTAGTTGCACCCTTGCCTAGCTGCCTTGGGACCTGTTTCTTCTACACTTGTCCCCATTCGGTTGCTTCTGTTATTAAATTCCAAAGTGACAGACCCCAGAGAAAAGCAAGCGGTTAATTTATTTCTCTCCAGCTGTAAATGTGCAAATACTTTTATCAGAGATTGTTTCTTAAAATGTCACAGACAATGGGGCATTTTTGCATGAGTCAAGCCAAAAACATGAAAATGTCTCCCGGACAGTATTTTGTCTGCGGTGCTGGGACATGTTTGTGCAACTGGCTTCAGGACAGAAAAATAAAATAAAATAAAATAAAATAAAATAAAATAAAATAAAATAAAATAAAATAAAATAAAATAAAATAAATCTAGCCCTTCCTCTGGTGGGTATCAAAGCATCCTCAGGAAAGAGTAGGATGACCACAGGGACAAAGCTGCCACGTTACACCTGGGAGGCGAGATTTCTCTGCCCGCTCCCCAAGCCCAGAAAAAACACAGCAGGGGGTTTGTTTCTCGAAGCTGCAGCTTGGCGGCCGTGCTGGCGGGTGATATTTTACAGTCTGGGCCAGGGCAAGATGAAAAACAGAGATCCAGTTTCCCGATGGCCCCGGCTTTACATCGAACCCCCCCCACCCAGCTCCCTGCTGCCGAGGTTCTCGGAGAGCGCGGGGACCTCGCTCCTCGCGCCCTTTGGGGCTTTTTCCTCCCTCCCCCGCCCCTTTTCTCTGGGAGAACCTCACTGCTCCCGGCGGCTTCTCCCGGCGCTCCCCCCGCGCCGCCCTGCCCGGCATCCCTCACCTCGCCACAAAACCGCCACACACACGCACGCACGCACTGCGGGCAGGCACAAAGGCTTTCAAAGCCGCCCTTTATATCCCCCACAGCTGCCCGCGCAGCCCCTGCTCCAGCGCTCGCCCAGCAAGGATGCGTATTCTTCGGCTCCCAAAGGCCCCCATTGCTGTCAATTAGTTACGGGACGCCACCGGGATTCAAGGCTGACAGCTCCGGCAAAGCAGGAGAAATGGACTCAGTGGGGAGCGAGGGGGCCTGCCCTCTTTCTTCCCCTCCGCCCCCCCTGCGTCTTTCTCCCCACAAGAAATACCTTTCTCAGCGAGGCTTTTTAAGCCGCCCCCCCAATCCCACCGCCCGCGCCTGCATGCAGGGGCATGCACGTAGAGGATGCATGGCGCCGAGAGATGCCAAACATGCTGTGAAAGGGGCGCCGGGGACAGCCGACCTGCCCACGTAGGGGGTCATCAATATTTCTGTGTGTTTCTTTCTCGCCCGCCTCCATCCTGGTCTCCAGTTACAAATCCCCCGTCTCTCTGCTCCCTGGGATGAATATAACATCTTATTTCTCCTCAACATTCCCACCCAGGCTGGCATTCTAGAAGGGGAGGGATGGGACAAGGTTAAAACACGACTCTGCAACTAGTGTGGGTTTCACTTGGCAGCATTTTATCTCTCGCTTCTGGGGATTCTCAGCTCATCTCCCTGTGTGTAACCCAGCAAGCTCACAGAGAAGGGGGGAGTACAGCCAGGAGGGGGATGCTGACCCAGTGATTTCACTGGCAAACGTCGGTGGTATGAGATTTAGGAAAGAAACAAAGGCTGTAATGGTTTGGGAGTGAGGGATCTCTTTAGCCAGACCATGGAAATAAGATATATTTCAAGAGAAGGCATTCCCACGCTTTCAGCCTTGATATTTAGTATGGAAGAAAATCCAACCCAAGCATTGGCTTTGGTGATTTGAAATGGGATATGTTTCATGTGAACTCCAGCTTTGGCTCCTGTCATAAATTCCAGTTAGAAATGGCGATCACTCACTCCTAATGCAATCTTTATGTTTGTATCTTTCCTAGACATTTGGATAATATGGAGGGTCTTACGCCAGCTGTGGATTTGGCCCAGGCAAAGTAGTCTCTCTGGATTAAACAGGGACAACAAAACAATATTTTAGATAATTTTTTCCTTGTCTCTGCTACAGACTATTTTTGTGTCCCTTGTCAAATCACTTCATTATGTCCCCCCCTGAGCGATGAGCAGCTTCCCTTATTGTCCCATCACATCTCCCTGCCTGTAGCCACAACTAAGTCAGGGTGACTGCATTTAACATGCCTTCTTTGGCTCAGACAATCCTTTCATCTGAAACACTTGAAGATAAGAGCAGCTCAGATTCAATTTCTTGGATCAAAATCTTCCCCTGAAGTTTGAATCCTGGCTGGTCTCAACCGAGGAAAAAAGCAGTCTTTTGGTTTGGCTGCATCTGAAGGCTCCAACTCAAGCCCACGTGGCAGAGTCTTGCACAAACAGCTCATCTAGAGAGACTTCTTCCTGGAGAGACGAAATCTTTCAGAAACAGTGTAAGAAGAGATTTCAAATCCCTAGGAAAAAATCCTTCACTCCGCTCCCACCCACATCTTGGCATTGTCATGGAACCATGGACCCTTGCCTAACTCAAAGTCAGATTTAGACAACAAGCTCTGGGCTATTACAGTGGGAATGAGAAACTTTCACTCACAGTGGGAAAACCCGTGGACATCCTTGAAGGCCAGCAGAAGATGCTGGGAGAGTTGTGTGTGGCTTAAATTGGGTGTGCACTATTATTTTTGTGCTTTGGGGGCTGGAGAGGGAACAAGGCAGCAAAATAACTTGGTGTTACAAAAGGCAGATGTGGTAAATAGTTCACAGGAGAGGCTGACAACATTCCCAGGCCAATGGAGGAATAAGCTGTCCAAGGAATGGCTTCTAAATGAAACAGCCTCCGTGCAGTTTCTGCATCAGAACAAAGGATAAGTTTATTTTGGATGTGCTATTAAAACTGCTGTCTGCGAGCCATAAGGTCATACAGCTAAGGTCTGGCTGCTGTCTGGTGAGGAAGTATTCCTCAGGGCCTCCTCTGTCAGCGTGCAAATGCAGGCCTTGTAAAAAAGAATAATATAGTCCCCATTTTCCTACAGAGCAGTAGTGCAGTGAGTGATCTCACTACAAGGAGTTCAAACCTACTTATGCTGCACTGGAAGGGTTATTCACATACCAGGCACTCAGTAATAAAATGCTCTGTATCCTGAGCAAGGAATTGGTGATGGCCAAGGATTTGTCAGATGATGGTACCTGAGAAATGCACTGATCATGTCCTACATGGTTTCCTTGTGCACAGCAAGGCAGAAGAAACCTGTTAGTATGGCACCAGCTGGCTGCCTCGCTGATAAACCATCAAAACATGAGACACCCAAAAAAATAGAGTGCGTCTGAAATGATGAATTCTCTTTTCCATCTTTTGACATTATTCTGGTCTGTGTTACTGCTGATGGTATGTTACATATTTTACAGCCAGCCTGAGAAGGCACTGCTTCCATAGCCATTAATCCAAAACTTGTAACTTTTGCTTTCTTTGTGCAACCACGTACAATGATCTCACATTGCTAATTTAAAACAAACCATACCAGAAAGGAAAAGTTCAAGGGATTTGTGTTTGGTAGATGAGCGCTGAGCCATATTGACTTCTGGGCCATAGACCTCAACATGCCAAGCAAAAAGCAGTAAGAATGAGAAAGGCTGAGCTGGAAGCACCAAGGGATGTCTCATAAATAATGGAAATGCATTAGCTGCACCGAGGTGGGAGGTGGGCGGGAGATGATGACTAAAGGGGGATGGTGAAGAGTGGCCAACAAGGAGAGTGGATCTCACACAGCGCTTCCTGGGAGGCCACTTGGGTCATGGGTGTTCTCATCAGGCTGACAAAGAATGTCAGGGCTTGAAAAAGTTGCAGTAGTCACTTTAACACCTCTTCACTGGGTGAGACAAGAAGCCACCTCCCCTCTCTGCTAAGCCTCCTTTGCTATGTGCCCTATAGAGCACCTCTTACCTGAGCTGCCAAAAACAGCTTCTGGTGAGAGGTGCTTGTCACCATGTCTTAGTGCATCACTGACAGAGTGGAGAGATGCAGCTCACCACCTCGGGGTATGAGCAGGTAACAAACTGACAGGGTTTTCTGCTGCAGTCAGTGTTGGGGAAGCAGTGAGGAAAAGTTGAAAGCAATCTCTGGGATGGAATAGTCCCAGAAATGCTGGCTCTCTTCCATCTTGCATGCTAAGGCTGAAACGTGAGTTTCTCAGGCAGGGATGAAAAGAAAACACATATCACACAGGACCTTTGGGACTGGGACGGGGGGTGGGTAGGAGGACTTGAAGCAAGAAAGATCTTTCTTGTTCTTTACATTCCCATTAGCACGGAGCACCACACAGGAAGAAAAAGGTTCGATGTCACAACACCAAAGTGCTCTCCCTAGTTCTCCTGAAGGAGATACAGGCCTACAGGAAAGATCCGACCAGTTAGCACCCTGGTGGGATGGAAAATTGCACTGGTCTTGCTTGGGCAGGTGAAAGAGACTTTTACCATTTGCTTTATTTTGCAGAATAGGAGACTGTACCTAGTCTGTAAATAACTTAAATCTTCCTGAAATGTGATTTTTAATCAGGTTTTGATGAAAAGTTTTGTGGTCTGCATTGGACTAGTCTCTTGTGGTGGTCCCTCCTGAGATACCCTATGGATTTACTTCCCATCAGATAGGCAGTAGAGGCCTGATTTGCACGCAGCTTAAGACTTGTAGTTCTGATTAAAATATACAACTGTGAGAGATGAACCCTATTTTTCAGAAGTGCAGTCTAGTGGGAAAGGCTGCTCAGACAGCTCTGCCTGATCTAAAGCATGTGAGGAGTGGCCTCACCTGGGAGAGGGTTCTGTGATGATGAGCCAGAGTTAAAAGAGCAGGGTTCAGATCCTGACGTGCTACAGATGCTCTGGGTGACCTTTTGCAAATTACTTGGCCAAGGACAATGTTTCATATTCCCCAGCTGTTGTAGCCAGTGCTGGTTGTACCCAACTGGCTGTAATCTCAGCTGATGATAACCCCAGGGAGTTATGAGTAGAGTAGCAGTGTCTCAGCATCTCAGACTCTGTATGTTACAGACGGTGGCACTCCAGCAACCTAGTGGAGGTGCATATGAAATTCTGCCTGAGCTCTGGGCGTAATAAACACAGCAGCGATACTGGGCTGCAGAGCTTGCAAACAAACAAACAAAAGCTCTCATTTCCATTGCTGTCACATGCATATTTTTATTGCAAAACTGGGTAGGAAGATAGTCTTTGCACTTTGTGAGCTGGAGGTTTCATTCAAAACCTTTCCCACTTTTATGCTATACTACCACAAGAAGTTAAAATCTGAAAAATCAATGTTGGAAACCAACAATTTTTTTTTCTCTCCACATACAGACTTCTGTGGCTAAACACCCTTTGAACTTAGAGATGAATCTGTTCCTCCAAGGCTGCTGGTACACAATGTGCTGGCCAGTTTGCAATCTCTGTCCCACCTTCCCACTCGTGAGGGTCAGCCTCAATTGTTCTGACCCACTCAGCATGCCATGACTTTCTTAGCAGCAGAAGATTTAATTTCATTTGTCCTTTCACACCTAAGGAGCAGCCCCTCCATGGCCAAATACATCTGTCAGGTCTCCCCCAAATCTCTGCTCCGCTGTTGGTCCATGCATGGCTGTGTCTGCGTCTTGAAGGCATCAAGCATCCTGGGCTGGCAGGCAGCCCTTCACAGTGCCGGTGAGGGTTGCAGGAACAGGTGTGGATGCCAAAGGATATTTAATACCACATGGCTTAATCTGGAAAGGTTTGAAGTCTGGACAACCCACCTTGTGTTGTGCAATTTAAAAAGGCGTGATCTCCCTGGTTCTTCCAAGGAGTGATTTGATCTACAGGCACCTCAAGAGATAGAGTCCTGATATCAAAGGGTTCTTTAATCTAGCAGAAAAGGGCATATATGAGAACCAGCTGCCAGCAGCTGAGGCCAGACAAATTCAGACTGAAAATCAAGGTGAACATTTTCAACTGTGAAAGTAATTAATCTGTAGGGCACATTGCCTAGAAGGCCAGCGGTGGCTCAGTCACCAGCAGGCCTGAAATCAGGACCAGATGTTTTCCTGGGAAAGATTATATCACCTAGCCAGGGATTACAGGCTCAGGGAAGGAACCATGCAGGGTCAAGCTGGAAAGTCACAGCTGCTGCCACTGCCACCAGCCTTACATTCCTATGCTCCATGCAGGACTGTGGTTTTTTATATACATATACACATGTATATGTGTAGCTTCACACGTACAGCTCCAGTTGGCATATACCAGCATGCCTCCAGCCAAAGGTCTGCTCTGTACACTCTATTTATTTACCCATTTCAATCTTACAGAGCTGCACAACTGCCTGGCCTGAGCTCGGGGGCCAGAGATTTGACTGGGCAATAGGACTGGGGGAAGGGGAGAGCAGCTGGGCTTCTGCTCACCTGGTGGGAGAGATGCCTGCCATTGCCTGTCTTCCCCCCCCAGCCCATGAAGGTTCCTTTCTTCAGGCCAGTGCTGCCTCACAGTGCATTACAGCCTCCATTGAGAATCAGTGGATTGGGCAAAATCCGATATTCACCCTTCCTTCCCCAGCTCCAGCTCTCCTTGGCTGAACTGCAGCCCAGACGTCATGAGAAAAAAACAAACAAACAAAACAAAACAAAACCAAAAAACCAACCTTAAAACTACAGACACACATACAAAAAAAAATCCCAACCCCACAAAACCAAAACAAATAAACAAACAAGAACAAGAAAAGAAGGAGAAAAGAAGAAGAACGTAAAAAAGCAAACCCCAACTCTCCATGCTGCCAGCAATGACAACAGACAGGCCCTGGGCTCTATCGTTGATGGCATCAGCAGAGGGGCCCTACTTGTCTGGCTGCATCCCTTGCTGCCAGACCCCTTCCTGTGCAAGCCCCTGGTGTTGCTACATCTATACTCCTCTTTCTTCTCCTCCTCCTCCTCCTTCTCAATTTTTTCCTGGTTAATAAGTGTGCACTGTTATAGCTGTGGTCCCTTGATGCATTGTGCTTTTTGCCTTTCTTATGGTAGCAAGGGCTGTTTGCTTGGGGCAAGGGGAACATGGGTGCAATTTATCCTTGCACAGATTGATGCCTCTCTGTGTTGGCAGTGGGACACAAGGAATGGCTGCAGCTTGTGCTCCAGGGCTGAGCAACACAATGTTGATGGGCTGGGGAGAGGAGGAGGGGAGGGGGTGAGTCAAAAGGGCCTCCTGAGTCGATGGGGAATAATATGAAAGGGAAACTCTGGCAGGCAGGGGACGACCCAGATGGACAAAGTGCAGTGAGGCAGCTTAGTTAAAGGGCTGCATTAAAATTAAACAGAGACAGCGTTCATTCTCTGAGCAGCACAGTGACCACAGAAGGGCTTTGCGGCCCCTGTGGGAAGGTGGTGTGAAACAAAACTAGGGAAAACCTTTCCCTCCATTGCTGCCCTATCCTCAGCAGGTGTAAACTGGGGCAGCCCTGCTGTCCTCTCCCTGCCTGTGTTAACACAAGCCAGCTCCCAACATCTTTGCCACCAGCCTGCATTTCCATAAAAGGGATGATGATCTTGTCAATGTTGCTGTAAATCTGAATTTTTTGTACATGGTTGCAGGTCTCAGAGAGGTGACAGCCGCTTACCAGCTGGTCACCAGCACAAGGAAGGACCTGGGCAGTCTGCAAGACCAAGTCAGGCTTTAAAGAGGAGGATGATGATAAAACACATCCCTCCCTGCTCCCACCCCTGTCAGGAGGAGGATTTATACTCCTTCTAACAAAGGACTAAAAGTAGTCATTTAGGCTCTGCTTCAGCAAAGCACCTGCTTAATTGCTCTGTTACTTCACTGTGGCTGGAGCAACTAGAGCACATGCTTAAGAACATGCTTAGAGGTGCTGCTGGGTAGGAATAAACTTAATTTTATGCTTAAACTTAAAGAGATGTTTAAACACCTTGCTAAATCATGGTCTTACACCTAGAGGACAGTGAAAGGGATAAGCTGACAATGCAGAACAGAAGAGCAGCTTTTGGAGCAATGAACCATTTTAGGTCCTCCACTCTACAGTTAATGAGAATGAATGAAAATCCTTATTACTTGGTGACGGAAGATAAAATGATCAACTACTGAGAAAGAGCTACGTGGTGATGTATTATACAACTGAATACCTTTAACTGGCAAGAAATATATACACTTTCCTGCAACTTCCTTCCTTTCTTTATATTGACTAGGATATTATATGTCTTTTTTCAGAAAGGCACAGTAATGTTTTATTTCCATTCTGCATACCCCAAAACCATTAACCAAGATGTCAGTGCAGATTAGGATCCCCTGAGCAAATTTACTCCTCTTCATATAAAAACCAACCAGACCATTTAAACAAGTTCAGGACTGATATCCCCAAACCCTCATGTGATGTATTGTAGGAAAACTTCCAAAATAGCCTGTGTTTGGCACTGCAGGATATAATTGCCCTGCCTCTTGTGGTGTTCCCACTAGGAAGGTGCCAGCATAGTTGGCAGCAGCAATGCCCATAACCTGCCCTACAAAGGGTATCAGTACCAGGAAGGTGGGTCAAGCTCCCTCCTCTGTGCCTGGCTGAGCTGTTGTGACTGTCACCAAAAGGCACTAGTCAGGTTCCAGCTCTTGTCATGGGAATACTTGCTCCAAAGAGAGTTTGGAAGATGCAAATATGACTTTTCTGCACTCATCTTGAATGGCCGTAGTTTGGACATGATTTAAGAGACATGATAATGGACTCACAGAAATTAACTATGCAGGGAACATAAATTATTGGAACATAAATTACCTTCATGAGAACTCTCTCAGCTCAGCTTCACAGTTCTTTTTTTCAGAGAGAAATAATTCTCTACAAATAAGCAGAAAGACATCCTAAATTTGCATAGCATGCAGGTAATTGGGATGAAAGTGAAGAGCCTTCCTCAAGCTTCCCACACCTTTCAGGGAGGACTGTCATGGCAGTCTTTTCTGAAGACATCCGTTTCAGAAACAATACATTTTTGAGAAATGTTAATTACTTTGGAAATGCAGTCCAAAAAAGAAGAAAGATGAGCTATAAACATTGTTCTCCCTCAGTTCATGGACCAAGGCTTCAGACATACCTGTTTCACAGACATGTAAGCCCCCTGAGTGATTTGCTTTAAAAGATGTAGACATCAAAGAAATGTCACATCCAAATAAAAAGTATTAACAGCCCCTATGAATGTTTTTGCACATGAATTAGCAGATAATCTGTCTGTCCTTCTCCTAGGGTTGGATAGATCTGTGTAACAGAGATGAACACCAAACTATACTCATGTACCTGCAGCAACATACAGGCATGATCCCAGCTGGACCAGAATCATGTTGAGCCTCTGGAGTAGCAGAGCTGCAGGAAAACTTCCATACATGCTTAGTACTACGTGAGCCCACAAAGTGGGGATAAGTTATGGCTGGCTGAGTGGATGATTTGGTGGAAGAAATCACATGGGATATGCCAGGAGCTGGAGGGACTCAAGAGCTGGCAGGAGGCAATCAAAGCCAGTCACAGCATGCTCATAGCTTTGGGGCAAAAGGTTAACTCTGCTCTTAACCAAGTCCACCTATAAAATACTGTGCAAATAAATAGTAGCTGCATGCAATGTCTCATATTTGAATCACAGAATGGTTTGAGTTGGAAGGGATTTTAAAGCTCCTTCAGTATCACCACCCTGCCATGGACAGGACACCCTTCCACCAGACCAGGCTTCCAAGCCCCATCCAGCCTGGCTTTGAACACCTCCAAATGAAGGCCACGAGGATGGTGAAGGGTCTGAAGGGGAAGCCTTTGAGGAGCAGCTGAGATCGGTTTTGTTTTTTCAGCCTGGAGGAGACTGAGAGGAGACCTCATAGCCGTTACAACTTCCTCGTGAGGGGAAGAGGAGGGGCAGGTACAGATCTCTTCATTCTTGTGACCAGTGACAAGACTGAAGGGAACAAGGTGCAGCTGAGTCAGGGGATATTTAGGCTGGATATCAGGAAAAGGATTTTCATCTAGAGGGTGGTTGGACACTGGAAGAGGCTCCCCAGGGAAGTGGTAACAGCACCAAGCCTGACAGAGTCCAAGAAGTGTTTGGACAATGCTCTCAGGAACATGGTGTGATTCTTGGGGTGTCCTGTGCAGGCCAGGAGCTGGACTCGATGATCGTTGTGGGTCTTCTCCAACTCAGCACATTCTATAAGCAGAATGTAAAGTATATGGCAGGAGTTGCTTCTCACCCTTGGCTCCCTCAGGCTTAAACTCAGATACTCTTGGGAAGTTGGAAGTTAAAGCTAAGGGAAGGAAGTTAAGGGTGTGGCAGTGCAAACAAACTCACTGATGGGGCTGAACACCTCTGCACAACTCCCTGGCATGGCTCCTGCTAAAAAGTCAGAGCAAACAAGTTCCTGCAGCTGGAAGGGAGCATGCCACCTGTTGCTCCCGTTTCATTTTTGTGCCTGTGGGCTTGTTGTCTCTTTGTCCCTCCAGATCATACTGAAACAAAGTTCTCCTCCCCAGTACTGTAGGGCCCTCAAGTCTGCCCATGTCCTGGGCCACTACTAGCCCTGCATCTGTCCCCATGCCCCCCACCCCCACCCCTTGCCCATCGCCCACATCCTGAGCATGAAAGCTAGCTGGATTAATCCAGCACAGAGCACATTGTGTGTGAGTCATGACAGACTCACTAAGGCGTGCAATTCTGATAAAAGGCAGCTCTGACGAGTTCTGTCAGGGATCCCGGAGAAACAGCGTGGAAAAAATCTGCTAACCCACATCCCAGCCTGGCAGCCAGGGCCTGGAGACAGCCAGGCACCAAAGGGAGCGTGGGGAAGGGGTCCTGATCCAGGCTCAGCTGTGGGGAAGACACTGGTCCCAGGCATGAGCTGGTGCTTCCTGGGGCTCTTGAGTCATCCAAGAGTTTGTGGGGCCAGAGGAGGGCTGGTGCAAGCCCCCACGTCCTGAGGCTGGACCCTGGGATAATCTCTGTCTTGTCAACTGGCCAGGGTATTTCAGGCATTTATGAAGCCATATAAAGGGAAGTCTGCCTGATCCTTCTGTGCATCTTTCTGCCTTAAACTTCCCTCTTGATAATTTTCTCAGTTCAGTTTCTCATAGCTGTGGACCTCAAGGTAGTTTTTTTCCCCAATCCTTTGTGATTAGCAGTGCTGCTCCCAGAGAACCAGCAGGAAAGACCACGGCTCAGCAATACCCAGTGGCCTCTGGTGTGCTGCAAAACTGCCTCATAAACCACCAGCAGCCTGTGGTGTGTGAAATCCTGCCACAAGCAGGTGTGTAGCTCACTGTAACACTGTCCCAAAAGGTTAACAACTGTGTTTGCTGCAAAAAGGATTCAGCCCCAAGCCCCAGGCGATTCAACAGCTTGCCTAACCACAGAACTGGAGATAATAGGGACCACAGTGTCAGGGATATTATGGAGAAATCAGGATAACATTTATGTGCACCACTGAGCTGGGAGGAGTCGCAGCCATGGGGTCTGTGGGGAGGCCAAGGCAGCAGCAGCAGATTTCAAAACAATCTAGATAAATTGGAGAACTGGTCTCAAATCAGCAGGATGGAAATCACACAAGAGCAGGCATAAAATACCACAGTGAGGTGTTGGAACTCAAATGTAAAATGGGGGCTAATTGGTCAAAGAGCTGCGGGAAAGATTCCCAGGACTGCAGACAAAAAGTTAGTCAACACTGTCATGCTGTTTCAAAACAGGTTGGTGGGACTCATTAATGAGAGATTCATAGGGCAGGCATAGGAGAAAATGACTGTGCTGCAGTTGGCCCTGAGGACGCTGGGCACAGCACCCTTCCAACTGGCTAAACAAACTGGGGAGCCCTCTGAGGTGAAGGAGCAAGCTCCACAAAAGCTTTGGAAAACACAATCTGTGAGAGTAGATGAAAGAATTGGGTTTGTTTAGTCTGGAGAAGAGAAAACTAAGAGGGAGCATTAACAGCCCTTCTATACATAAGGGCTTGTCCTAAAGACTGCAGAGTCCATGGAAGGAGCATGAGGAGAACTGGGGCTGGTTTGCAGCAAAGATTTAGGCCAACAGAGCAATAACAGGGAAACTTTGGAGCAGATGAGGGACACTGCAGGTTCTCATTCATGGGAGCAATGTAAGTGGAGTTGGAGACACACTTGTCAGGAAGGGTTCAGGTATATCAAATCTTGCTTCAGAAGACAAGGGCATCAATGAGACCATAACTAAGCACTCAGTGCTGCACTGCTCCCCGAGAGAACACACAGCTTTAATTACAGCCCCTTTCTGACCTCCAGCAAGGCAAGGCAATAGGATTACTCCAAGGAGAAGGCTATAAAGTGGTTATCCATGTCCCATGTCTCCCCACTCCATTTGCCATGCATGTACCAAATAATAATACCCATCCCAAAGATTTTACTGTCCAAATGGATGGAACAGAGGAAAATTACTGCTCAGTAAGAGATGTGGGGTCAACAGATGTGGGGTCAACGCTAAGCTGAGAGAAAGGGACCTGTTTAACCTGGAGGAAGAAGGGAATCCTGGATATGGGGGAATCTACTTGCAGTATTCAATTAGCTAAAGGAAGTTAAAGAGAGGCTGCTCTTGGAGGAAGCCAGTGAGAGAACGAGAAACAACAGGCACAGGTTGCAACCAGAGAAATATTCATTGAGGCTAAGGAAAAAAAATCTTGTCTGGAAGATATTTCATCATTGGTACAGGTTTCAGAGAAATTGTGAAATCCCTGTCCTTGGAGACCTTCAAAATTGAACTGGACAGAGTCCTGGACAACACTACGTAAACAACACAACCTGTTGAAAACAGCCTTGCTGTGAGTGGGGGCCAAAGTTGGAGCCTGCCAAGGTCCTGTCTCACCTGAGGTGTTCTATGACAGGTATACTGTACCACAGAAGCTACCTATGCACCTGAACCCTGCCACTGATGCTTCATACAGGATCCTCTTTGCCACACTGGGCCCTCTTCTTACAGGCATTTCTGCCCCCTTGCTCCGTGAGCCTTTCTTTGGTCTTTGTGTTCTGCAAAGCTGAATCCCCATGGCCCCAACCCAATGTAAAGTCCAATGTAATAACGTTTCGTGACCATGATTCACAACAACAGCTACCACCCAAGTTCTTGGCTTGTTGTGTAGCCCAATATCTAATGGTGCTCAGTTCAACCCAATATTATCTACATCTCCCCCTCTCCCACTCCAGTTTCAGAGCCTGGCCAGCAGTGAGCCCATGCTGTTCCTATTCGCAAACCTAAAGCTCCCTGGCTGCTGCTTGGAATGAAGAGGGAGCACTTGGAGATGAACTTTTAGCACTGCAAGCTGTAGGGAAAGCTGAGGTCCTTGCTTGTCTGTCACTGATTTATTGATGCTTCCCTAATTGTTGAATGCCAACCATACATGGAGATCTGCAGAAAGAAAGGACTTGGACTGAAGGAAAAAGAGGTCATTGCAGGCAAATCAGACACAGGCACCAAGAAATTGTTTTGTTTTGTTTTGTTTTCTGTGCTGCTGCAGTGAATGTAATAAATGTGCATCTGCTGAGCTGTTTCTACTGACAGAGCTTTTCCTTGTTTCAGATTTGCCCTCAACTCTTCTTAGTAAGCCTGATTTGCAGTGATCTGCCCAGGAAGAGCATGTATGTGCTCATGTGAGAGAGGGAGAGGCAGTGCTCATTCCCAAAGCAAACATTTTGTTCAACCTCTGCCAGCCATTTTTTGGATGGAAGTATTTTTTTCCTTCATTCTTTTGGGTCACAGTGTAAGCATTTATTTTAAAACTATCCATAGAAGCAAAATTTAATGAGCCTGTTGACATAGTAATACAGCAAAATGACAAAAAAAAAAAAAAAAAGCAAACATCACAGAGACTTTCTCTAGACCTTTCTCCCTACAAATGTGAGTTCTTTTTTTAATTGAAAGCTAATCTATAGCAAACACTAGAGAACAACATTTGTTCATTTCAGAGACAGCAATCTGTAACAGTTCTTTGTGTACCACTCTAACATACATCTTTTGTGCCTTCTTCTCTTCCCTCTCTTGAGATGAAGCAGAGCTCTAGTTCAGCAGCCGGCATCTGTCATCAATTACAGCAGCTTAAGGTTTTACCTCTGAGGAGCCAAGGGGGAGCACACTGGGGTCCCTGTGTGTTACTGCACACAACTCTGCTCTGGCACTTCACTCCACATGCTGTCACTCCTCCCTTCCAGATTTGCTCTTCCAGACCTCCTCAAATCAGCCCTCTCCTCCATTAGCCCTATTTATACATCATGCCCACAAAACAGATCCTGTTGATCCGTCCCATCCCAGAACCAGAGCTGAACAGCTCTGACTTGACAGCACACCAGAGAAAATCCAGTTTGCTTTATACTTTGGGTTAATCAAACTAATCCAGCACTTTGAATCTAGCCTGCTGTGGCATGGCCAAATGCAGCATCCATATTAGGCTCTACAGCAGACAGGCTGTCGTTGGATTGAGGTTTCTAAGTCACGCTATTGAAGCCACACTCGTGGCAAAGCATTTTATTAATAACTTTTGTTGCAGAACTTTATTCCAACAGCCTAAAAATGGTACTACTCATAATTGTACTTAGATCTTGAGCATGGGGTTATTTTGTCATTTTTTTATGTCAAGTGGGTTTCTGTTGCCTTTTTTTTTAAATTTATTTTAAACTTACTTCACTTTAAGTTGAAGGCTTGCTCCTGCCCTGCTTCAGTTGCTGTAATACAGCTCTGATTACTGCAGCAGGATTTTCCCAGATGTGCAGACCTGAGGGTTAGTTCTAGTTCAGGTCTAGGAGAAGTTGGCTAACAGAAGCCAGATAAGGTGGGGACAGCAGATCACAGACACAGCTGACCAGAGCAGAGACTACAGAACTTAAGACACATTGGTTTGAGCATGGCTGGTGCTAAGGAGGCTCTAAGAAAGAAACAGCTTCTTGCAGCACAGCAGCAGCAGGCTGTGGGTGGCAAAGTCTGCGTAGCACCTTCCTGCACTAAACTTGGACCTTGTCTCTGGAAATCTCTCACATTCCCATGGCAACGGATTCACTTTCCAAAACAAAATGAACTCAAACAGAACCATTTCCTATTAATGAAGTCGGGATGGAACATAAAACAGGGCAGGGAAATATAGATGTGTGACATATTTGAAGCAGCAGAGAGAATTATTTCATCCAGCACCCAGCTGACTGGTAAAGAGAGTCAGCTGCCCCGAGAAGAAAGTCATTAACACGCAAACACATTTTATGCTGGTCAAAGTGAGAAACAAAAGGGCTGTAGGTACTGAGGTGACAGCTACTTTAGGATCAAAGGAGAGGGCTGAGAGGAAACTGTAAAACTAACTTCAGATCTGTGTGGGGGAGGCTGTGTGAACAGAGGGGGAAACTTAATTAAATGTGGCAAACAATATTTTCTGGGAAAGGAGCAGCAATGATTTCACTTCCAAGATGCTACACCTGAGCAAACATTATCCAAAGCAGGCTTCAACTAGGGCTTCAGTGCCACTATGGTAATGCAGATCTAACCTTGACTTTGAAGGGTAAGAAAAGTAACTGAGTGGGGAGGCTTTAGTTTGCCAGTGGTCCTCGGTATTCCTTCCCTCTACTGTGCAGTAGCTGGAATGGATAATTGCTGGGCATGGCAGGAGATGGTGTCTTATGGCTGTCTTATTCATGCCAATAATTTCTGACGAGGCCTAAAAAAGAGAGAGAAAAAAGATGGCACCAGCACTGAGATGTGTGACCCAGAACTTCTGCCAGGTGAAATTCTGTAGTGAATACAGCTCAGGGAAAGAACAGGAGCATCAACAGCAGAGTGTGGCCTACAGGTCACCAGGTGTGTGCCTCATCATCGTGACAAGTGTCCTGTCCCCTGACATTAGGGGATTTTTGGCACCCAGCTAGATGCTGAGCTCAGCATCTAGCTGGGTGCAAAAAAGGAAGGCAGCAAGACAGGTTGTGCCCAAGCAAGCTCTACACCAGTGTAGAGAAAGGAATATACAAGAAAAGAACAGATTGACTAGATTGCCACTGTTGAGCTTGAGCATAAAGAAGACATCTATACAGAGTGAAATCTAGACTGATTTACTAAGAATTAATTTAAAAGCATAGCAAAAGCCAGGGAAGTTAAAATCAAGAAGTCTTTGGGAAAAAAAATAAAAAAGAGATGTAGAGTTGTAGGCTAATTAATTCAATTTCAATTACAGGAAAATTCTGGAATTAGTAATGAAAAAAGCTATTTGTAAGAAACTGGAATGTAATGGGATGAGTAACATCCAATATTAGCTTCATAGTCTGGTCTTGAATAACACATCTAATTTCCTTTTAAAACAAGCAGACAGACCTCACAGGCCAGTAAGGAGAAGCAGATGTCAGTATCTTGACTCAAGTGGGTCCTTTGACACTGTCTTGCATGAAATTCTCATAAGCCAGGAAGGAATGTGTGGTCTATCTACTGCAGAGCAGACACAGCACTGGTACTCAGGAGGGTGAGAGCAGGACTTCCCTCTCCACGGACAGGAACCTGTTGAACAGAGGTGTACAGGTCTCTGTCTCCAGCCGCAGTCTGTTGGTGACTTGGACTGTGGACTAGAAGATGATTGACTTTGCACAATGCCCAAAGCTGGAAGGATTTGCAGGGACATCAAAGATGGGATTAGATTTTTTAAAAAAAGCAAACAACAGCCTGACAAATTCAAGAAACCATCAGGGAAAAAAAATGAAAGGATGTAGTAGGAATCCATGTGAGGGTCCAAACTGAGGAATAACTGACTGACAAATATGGACATGGAACTACTGGAGCTAAGATTTAGAATTAGGGTTAGGTTTAGGGTTTAATGCAGATTAAAACCTGAAGTGTTTGTCATCAGTGCTCTTGGAAAAAGAAAAGGAAAAAAAAAAAGAAAAAAAAAGTGGGTTAAATAAATACAATCCAGACAAAACAAAGAAGAATCATCAGAGTCTAAAGAATGTGATCTGGGAGAAAAATCTGAAAGTCTTGGTAAAGCTTAACCTTAAGAAATAACTGTAATAAGCAGAGTAAGTCTTGCAAGTTCATGAAAGGTTGCAACAAGGGGAGAAAGACCAGTCACTTCTACCTGCCCAAAACAAAGATATTCAGAAATAATAACAGTCTTAAACTCAAGCAAAAAAGATTCAAACTTGATGTCACAAGAAAGTTAGGGCAAATAGACAGAGGCAATGCATAAAGTGTCCAGGCATGAAGCCTCCCTAAGGGGAGAGCTTCAAGAACATTGGGTAGCTGTCAGGAATGACAGCTGTGTCCTGCCTTGGGGGTTTGGAGAGGGACCTGAGATTTGGGTTTACGCTGAGTCTCTCCTGGGGGAGCTGAGGGGGAAGGGTGGGAAGGGCCCACTGTAAGTGGAAGGCCTTGTTAGGAGTATTCACTAGGAAAGGAAGGGAGGAATACTAGGATGGTTCTCCTTCCTCCTTCTTCAGTCTGCCCCCCAAATTTTCATTTTCCCTCTGTAGAGGGGCTGTTTCCACTTACTTCCCTTGCAGTCCCTCATCTGCAGCAGATGCCACTGAGATTTCTGCACTTCTCCAGCTGCTGCTGAATGCCTGAGGATCAGGAGGCACCCACCCACACCAACCTTGTCCTGGGAAGGTGAAGGATGCAAGGCTAGATGGGTGAGCACTGAAAGCTCTGGAGGTAGGGCTTGCTGCTCCCAGTGCCACTGGAGAGATGGGGTGAGGAAGCAGATATTGCTGCTGTAGAAGGAAGCTGCCTGCAGCCAGCATTGCCCATGGTGCCAGGAATGGAGGGATAGGCCTGCAGGAGGTGATTTGCCTTCATGGTCCATATCACCACCAGTGCCCATCTCCTCTGGACTAAGCAAAGAGAATGATGGCAGGTCTGGGACCTGATAATTGTCCATGCTGCCTGTGCCTTAGGGCACGTTACACAACCCAGCATGAGGGGCTTTCCCCCAACAGCCGGGACAGCAGATGTCAAAGCCAACTTGCACCTCTAGCCTCATCTCAGCAAGGTTCCTACTCTGGCTACAGGGCAGCAGTGTCAACAGGGGATGATGCTTTGGGACCTTTGAATCACGTTTCTGTTATTTGGGATCAGAATTTAATTGTTCCCCATTGACATGAAGGCATAGACTCAGATTTTCAGCTGATAAGTGACAGCTGAATCACTTGGAACTGCATGTATATGCTATACACTAGGTCCTACAGCACACTCTTAAAAACCCCAACTCCAACAGTGAATGAAAAGCTAGTCCTTAAATATTCAGCTTTAGTAATGACTTTGATGATCAATAGAAAATTTGGAATAAGATTTTCAGCTCGTGTAAACTGGCTGATTTATATTTTATTGAAAGTAACAGTGCCAGCACATCAACAAAGCAACCTAGCCCTATGAGCTCACAAAGTCCAAACTAAATTATTTACTTTCAAAGAAAGATTTGTTTTAAGTGTTTTCCTGGCCTTCTGAGTGTTAACAGATTATTTGTTCAATGGCAGTTTCATGTGCATTGTTAATTATTGCTAATAATAAATTATTATTATAATGCACTAGCATTTGCACTAGCAAATCATCAGAAATGCACTTGATAGTACATTAGCCTTCTCTTTCCTTGTGTATTTTTACTGGCAAAACCCATCTCTGAGTATTTATTTTCATTCAGCTCAACGTTGGTGATATACACAGAAGGACCAGGAGCTGCCCTAAAAGCTGCTATGTGCAGCATATTCCTATGAGTCAAGTCCTCTCCTAATGTCAATCAGCATTAAAAACAGAGGGAGGCACAGATGTAGGAGCCTCATCAAATATTCTTTGCCCCACAGTCCTGCCTTCCAGGCCATGTCCAGAGCATGTGGCATAGTCCCTCCTGCTTCACCCTTGACATTGGCACGGTACACTGACTTTGCTACCATGTGGTTCGTGAGCCTCGACTCCTGTTGAGTCCCCATCCCCTCATGAGGATGCTCTCCCTGTGTGCTGGGGCAAACCAGCACCTTCAGCCAAACCCCAGTGGAGCCAGGGAGAAGTGACAAATGTTTTCTTGGGGGCAGAAGCAGCCCATTGTCAGAAATCAGAAGAATCATTTCCTGGTTACAGTAGCCTTCAGATACAGGGATCCAACTTCAACCCCCAAATAAAACAATGGGAATGATATATTGGCTATTCTGTTTCGGTGACTGAGCACTCAAGAGCAGGAATGCAGCTCCCAGAGGCGCAACACAAGGACTTGAAGAGGTTGGCTGTATTTTCTTCCACTTAAAACTGGGAGAGGTGAATAGCTGGTGAAAATGGGGAAAAGATTGATGGCTTTGGAAACTGCACAGCCTTCTCGCTATGTGGGACAGCTTTGGTACAGAGAGTTAGCTTCAAGCCTGACCTTGCCTTCCCTGACCTGTCAGTAACCTCAACCCTGACCTTGGAAGTACCATCCTTCTTCCCTGGGGAAGAAGAGTTTGGGGATTCATAGGAAAATGTTAGTGGTGATCAGGTCAAGATTATTTTATTTTCCAGGAGAAGATGGGCTGTGAGGGATGCAGAAGCTTGATGTCCTTCTCATGCTTTAGTATTAAAGAAACCTTGTGGTGCTCATACAGCATTCGCTCCAAACGTAGTCTATCTCATTACTCTTCTCCATGGAGTGCCTTCCTGCCTCCTCTGTTTAATCCCCATCTTCATTGCATTTTGGATGCCATCACAGCAGTCAGACCACATCCCTGATGGAATTTATTGAATCTCTTCTTCTTCAAAAGTCATCAAGATTCAAACCAGGCTCTTTCCAGAGCCAAATATTTCAGCAGCATGAGCCCCAAACCCATCTTGTAGCTCTCTGCTTCCCCCTGCAAGATCACCCCCTTCCCTTGGAGCTGCCTCCCTGCTGCTTTCCCTTTCTTAAAACCAGCCATTCTTCACCGTGCTGCGTCTATAAAACACTCAGTGCACACAGCAGCTGAGGGGGAGGGACCGAGGGGCTGGTGGAAGCCACTCAGATTTCACATTTATTTAACAGCCGTGCCTGTGCTTGTTTGATTTATCTTCACACATACGTTTGACAGATATGGTCTCATAAAAACTCCACAGAGTAAAAACAGCAGAAAGGCCTGCAGCCATAATGTGTCAGCATTCCGTCTGGCTCCAGCTCCTGAGCTAAGCACAGATCAAGCTCACTGCAGCTGGCAGCACCCCTCACTTGGAAAACTTCTGAGTTTGCAATGCCTGAAATGCAAAGTGCTTAAGTGTAGCTGGTCCTGAGTTTCCCAGGTGTCTGGGCAAAAAATGAAAAAGGTGATGATTTTCTCTTACCTTGAAAAATCCTGCTGTATTTCATATAAATTGCTTTGTTCAAATAAGTTTACATTTAAGTGGCTAATCTCATCCTTTCCCCAAATCTGGTGGGATGCAGCAGCTTTCAGAATATCTTAGGAAAGTTGTGATTTTTATAGCACTTCCAGAAACCCCTCTCCCAAATTGCAGCAGTTAAGGAATAAGCTTGCTTCACCCTTTCCTTGCAAGGGCCTTATAAACTTGCTCTATCTGTATTACTCCAGACATTCCCTTAAAAAAGAAGGTCTTATTTAATGAGTCAGATTCATACTGTTGTGGTTCTGACAAATACATTTTCACTGAAGTGGAATTGTAAAATCTGTGCACAAAGCAGCTACTATATAGTTTGGGATATAGGCTCCACAAAAGCACAACCCACTTCAACATATCCATATTTCACAGTGTTTTTTTTAAAAGGGGCGCACACCTGAAACTCTCATTCTCAGCATCAAGAGGGTCAAAGTGAAATAGCTGTAAATAAAGTCCCTGGCATGCTAACGTTGCTCAAAGGTAGGACTCCAGCTGCATTCAGGTGGCATTTTATTACGAGTATAAATAACAGCCCCGCCGCATCTGGGAGGTGGCAGCCCGGTCTGGAAGAAGGAGCTCGGAGCCAAGAGTGAAAGGTCTTGTGTTCCAACTTGCTGCTGTGGTGGCCACTCTGTTTCTTTATATGTTACTCACACGTATGAAACACAGTTCTTAATGCTTGTCATGCAGAGATAAGACAGATCTTGCTCTATTAACAAAAGCAAATATGAAGGCACCTGTATTGGGCCCACAATTATCTTGGCTGGTTAAAACCACTGTATAAGATTAGTGGGAGAAATTGACTGCTTCTCTGTGAGCAGATATTTGTGGTTCCCTGTCTCATCAGGGATGATTTGTCTCAGCTACAGAAATGTCACCTTTACTGGTTTAGGTAAATAACTAAAGGGTACACAACAAAGGTTTGGAAACCTCGTGTTTTCCTGACTATGGATAACCTGTTTTTGTTGCTATCTCCTGTACGGCTGATCCCCTGTACTGCTGATCCCCTGTACTGCTGATCCTCTTGGTGCCATATACACCCAGTTTTCAAGGTCACACTGAGCAGGGTCACACCCCCACACACTCCATACATGCAGTTCAGTGCCTGGTAGAGAGTTATTTTTCAAAGAAGAGGATTTTCAGGCAGTGGTTCTCTCTCTCTTTTGGGACAGTTTTTCCCAGCTATGGAAACACCACCTTTTCTAGTTTTAGCAAAAAACTAAGAACATGCAGATATGCTGCCTTCAGGACACACTCACCAACTCTCCTGTTTTCCAACAGTACCAGTCCAAGGACCAGATACTGCTCATCATGGCCTGATGTAGTCTCTCCCTCTTACTCTGTTGCTAGCAGATGAAAAATGTAACTCACCTTCATTAGTAACCTCAGGGGACCCAGCCCCAGAGCCAACTTCAGACTTCTTTCTTGAGTCTGAATCATTTGAATAGAGATCACTTGTGGACAATGTGTTAATTATAATGCCTGTTGTTGTACACATTGTGACACAGAAGTGCCACACACCTTGGGCAGCGTCTGGGCTTGGACACTCAAACCTTATCACAGAACCATAAAAGTGTTAAGGTTAGAAAAGACTCTAAGATCATTGTGTCCAACCACTAACCCAGCACCACCATCTTGACCACTAAACCATGACCCCAAGTGCCACATCCACAGGGCTTTTGAATGCTTCCAGGGATAGTGACTCTCCCCCTTCCCTGGGCAGCCCATTCCAGGGCTATACAACTCTTTCAGTGAAGAAATTTTTTCCTCATATCCAATCTAAACCTCTCCTGGTGATTTCTTCTTGTCCTGTTACTTGTTACCTGGGAGAAGAAACTGAACCCCACCTGGCTACAGCCTCCTTTCTTGTAGCTATAAAGAGTGATGAGGTCTTCTCTGAGCCTTATTTTCTCTAGGCTAAATATCCCCAGGTTGCACAGATGCTCCTAATAAGAATTGTGCTCCAGACCCCTGTGACAAACTGACAGCAAAGGGCCATGGGCTGACATGATTCCTTTCAGAAACAGGCCAGCCTTGGCCAGAGGCAGGGCAAGACAAACTGCCTCAGAAAGGTGCAGGCAACATGGAAAGGCAGGCCCCTGGAGCACACAAAATGAAATACCCACATATGAGACTTGACTATCTCAAGAAGGAGGACAATATCTGCTGCATATAAATGCAGAAAATGAGGGCACCCTGACACTCATGGCATAGCCACCAATATGCAGCATTTCTATCCCTTCTTTTTTATCATGTGTAGCTACAGAGCCACAAGGAAGGTACTGACGAGCAGACAAGAAATTCAGCTGCTGGTTCGCTACGCAGGACTTTGGAGGAGCTCGAGGGCAAAAGTGATGCATGGAAATTAAGTTAATTTTAAACCACAGGCAAGAGAAGAGACTTACTAGCAGTTACTTAAGAGAAGCTGCTGACTGTTTAAATACCATTAAGAAGATTAATGTCAGCCCACAGAACGAGGGAAAAATTAGGGCTGAAAGGGACCTTGAAAGGTCAGACCAGTCCATTCCACTAACCCAAGCAAGATCACCTAAACCTCGGACATCCCTGACAGATGTTGCTTAACTTGATCTTAAAGCTCTCCACTCCCTAGGCAGTCTATTCTTTGTTATTCCTGTCATTAGAAAGTTTTTCCTAACATCTAAATTGAGCCTTTCCTGCTGTGACTTAAGCCTTCTTTTTTCTTTTTTTTCTTTTTCTCTCTCCTCTCCTTCATCACAGACAAGGAGCAATGATTATGCCTTTTTATGTGCTTAAAGACTTCAGTTCTCTCCTTTGGGTTAGAGAATTTCAGTTCTTTCAGGCTTCCCTGGTAGGTAATGGTTTCTCCATTTCCGCTTGTTCTCTCTGCACTCTGCTGGGCTGTATCCAATTACCCCACATCTCCCCTTAACTTATTTTCTACCGTCTCAACACCATGACATTCAGCTTTTGATCCTTTTCCTGAAGAATTGCTACTTAACCCATCACTCCCTCCTCTGTACTCTGGGAGTTCATATTGTTGCTCAAGTGTACGACCTTCCACTTCTCCTTATTCAACTGCCTCCTGTTTCTTCCAGATAATTTCCCGAATTTGCCCACATAGTTTTAAACTCTAACCCTGCCCAACACTACATCTATGGTTTTATTTCATGTGTAAAATGGAAGTCCTTATATTCATCCTTTATAACAAAACATTAAAAAAAATAAGCCAAAGTGAACCAGACATAGGGTGAAACCCCACTCAAAGCCAGCTTTAACCTGGACAAGAAAGTGCTGCCAACATTGCCCTGGGTGAGGTTATTCAAGCAGGTTTGTACCAAGTGACTTCAGCCACTCCTCATAAGGCTTCCTCTCCAGATGCTCCACCATCCTCCTTTGGAAATGTTCAAGGCCAGACTGGATAGAGCATGGAGCAACCTGATCGAGTGGAAGGTGTCCCTGTCCATGGCAGAGGGTTGGAATAAGATGTTCTTTAAGGTCCCTTCCAACCCAAGCTGTTCTGTGATTCTACTGGAGAGTGTTTTGCCAGCTGGCTTCAAACACCAAACTACTCTGACAGTCACAAGAAGTTACTGCAGTCAGGCCTCTCCCACCTCTCCCCTCCACCTAAAACCCTTTTGTGTTGCTCTGTCTCTGTCCCAGCTGTCTTTGACCCACAAACCATCACCTTCCCCCTCAGCCTCCCCACTGCTGTCACCCGGGCCCTGTGTGCCAGTAGGACCTTCCCCAGCTTGGGGAAGTGGCACGGGAAGGACAAAATTAAATAAAAATAGGTAAGGACGATAAAATCGGTGTTATTTTAGAGGTAAATCTTTTGTTATTTTTGAGGTAGCCCTATTTTGCCGCCCCGGCTCTGGGCGGCGCGGCCCGCCGCTGCCCCCTGGTGGGCAGGAGGTGTCCCGGCTCAGCCGGGATGAAGACGGACCAAATGTCACTCGGGCACGGGGTACAGAGGTTTTACTGCCACTGTCCCGTCCCCCACCCACCTTCACCTGTCTGTTCTGCAAGTGAGGGCATTTCATCACCCCGTCAGGGTCACAAAGTAGGGAAAGGCAGTGACCCAAACCCATATGACTCCACAACAGATGTGCAAGAGACAGAATCTTTGCTCCACAGGTGAACTCAAGTTTACCTCAATGCCATATGGACACCTTCTCTCCCTGCTGCTTCACCCAGGCTCTGAGTAGCATTTTGGCCTTACACATAACACAAAGCAGGCTGATCTCAGCTCATTTCTGGCTCTCTCTTAACTACCCCACTCAGCAAGCATCTCAGTGTGCTTCATGCCCCTGGCCCCACACTGTGCCCATCGTGCCAGCAAGCGCACCTGTGGCTTGGCTGCCATTCCCTGCAGCCTGCAAGGAGCCCATCTGCCTGATAAGGATGTGCCTCCCAGCAGCACCAGCGACTGGCACATACAAGAGGGGACCTGGGCAGGCAGGCAGCACCCCTCCTAATTGAATGAAGGAAGAAGAACACTTGAACTTGCTCCAAAAGGAAGCTCAAGCTCCAGCTTCTCCACATTCATTTATTTGCAGAGCTTGCCTAAACCTGCAAGGAGGCATCAGCTTGCAGACAGGCAGTTGGAAGGAGGCAGAGTCAGGCCAGTGCAAGGCAGCTGGAGGTATTGACCCTTCTGGCAGTTTGGATGCAGACTTTGGGCTCAGCTTAAACATGTCTTTCTTCCCTTCTCCTCTATCTAGAACTGGCCTTTCCCAGCTATTAGTTTCTTCAGCATGACGCATTCCAGCTACAAGTCCATTCAACACTGTCTATCTGTAAAACTCACCAAGGCAAATTCCATCAGGCCCTTTCGGACAGGCAATTCCTGGGGATAAATAAATCTACTATCCAACATCTCATTTTTTGTTTTAAACACGCATAATAATCTATGGAATATTGCAACAGTCCAGTTTATTCCAAGGCAGAGGCTTAAGGCCAAGACAATGAGCAAGAATCTGTCAAGAACAACTCTCTGCCCTTCAGGTGATGACAGCATCGAAAGGTACTTCTGTGAGATGCACAGAAAGCTGTGGTGCCAAAGCATGACAATGCACAAGAAAGAAAACAAAACAACCTTCCTAATGCAAGTGGACAGAGCAGCTATCACTGCCATTCTACATACATCAAAGCTGTGAGCTTTAAGTGCTATGAGTAATAAGGAAGGAGTGCATGTAAAATGCAGGGTGATGTGATAACATAACTGAGAGCTCCACTTTCTAGGCCTCTCACAAATGGGGGTTTTTGGTTAAAAGTTTCCCCATGCTCAGTACCTAGGATGAAGCCTGCTCAGCAATTAATGCAAAAAGTGCCACAGAACAATGACAGCTGCAGGTGCAAAGAAAGAAATGCTAGAAGCATGATAATACTTCAACATTTATTTTCCTCACGACACAGAAAGAATTACATTTCCAAAACCCACAAAGCTTTAGAATACTTCACAATACAGAAATGCTAACTGTGCTTCCTGCTTAGACAAACCAGCAGGGAGGTCTTTCATTCAGGCCTTTATGTCAGTACGTACATAAATCAGTTTAATTTATTTCAGGTACATAAGAAGTGACAGGATAAATGAATGGTAGAATCATTCCAGTTTGGTTCAAGCCCAGGAAAATCTCCTGAGAGGGATGCTGTGCTGTTGACTGGAAGTCACGTTCAAGAGGTATTGCTCACACCATGTACAAATGTCTGCAGTCAGCCAGTTTGCCATGGTCCCTGTGTAACAGCACAGGGGCTGTGCTAGGCCACGGGGCTCCAAAACAATGGGTACACTGGAGGGGCAGAGAAAAACAAAAGGAGGAAAGCTGACCCTGGTTTCTGTTAGAGGGTATGGTGCTCTTCCATCCTTCTCCCAGGCTGCTAAGCAATTTAGCCAAATGCATAGGTTCAAAAGAGCAATCAGCACCACTTAGGAAGGCTAAAAAGAACCAGAACAGAACAGAAGCTGACAGCTCCTCTCTACTGACAGTATATCAGCCAAAGGGCTAATGGATATCTGTGTCTGGTCCAAGGTTATGGCTGCATCCTCATGCAGTAGGATTTTTTTTTTTTTGCCATTCTACAGGATGACAGTAATGCATTCTGAGGCCTCTCTCAGGCCTCTTCTGCAGCACTTGCATTACAACACAGACCAAACCACTGCCTGCCCCATGCAGTTAACTTCAGTAATGAACACTACTCCTGATTTTTGGCAGCTGAAGTATCAGCATTAGAACTAGAAACTATTGTGTCTTTATTCTGGCTACATTAAAGAATGGTTTCATGGGAAGAAAAAGAAGGTACCAGTCTGCCAAGTAGAAAATTTAACTGCTTTGGAAAGAAGAGAACATAAATATTTTCAGTCCTGTATATTGCACTTATATGAATGTTGTCTTTATCATCCAGAACTGTCAAAAACTCTTTTTGGAATAATTAATTTTCAAGGGACAAAAAGGAAAGGGTCTGTATGTACATCGAGGGACTGAGAAACCATTTGTGGCATCACTGTTCAGTCAGATGCACCTGAGCCACAATTAGAGTATTTCATGTCTAGGTAGAAGGGGGTTACTCCTGGGTTGTAGTGACAGACCTTCAGCTGTGGGGGATAGAACATGATGGGGTCTGGAAATTCTCGTACTATGAAGCTATTGCCAGGAGCCTTCTATGTTTGGGCCGATACAGACACTTCTAAATCCATGGCACAAACCTGACAGTTAAAACAGAAAATGCATTTCGGAGCACTTACGCTTCCTCCCTTTGGGTCATCTAAAATCCACAACACTTCCAGAGAACTGTGGACTAGTTAGACTAGTGGTTAAAACCAGCCATTCAACAGAGCATTCAGCTGACCAGCCCAATATTACATACTGCTGTCTGCATGTTTGTAGCTTTGCATAAGTAAATGGTGACATCTTTCCAGGTAAAAATAGAACAACCCTGTCCCACCTTACCCAAAATACTGCTGCTGCTCCATTTCACGTAGCAACTTGCAGCTCTTCTGTTCCTGAGTAGCTGGATCCTCCCCTCCAGACAGTCTCAAAAATTTTAGGAATTGAAGTGGGAGATGTACACATGTTCTGAAGGGCATGGACATCTAGAATCACAACACAAGTCATCTGAGTTCTCAGGGAAACACATCCTTCTTATCAGGACAAGTTGTATGCCATGCAATTGATTTCTTAGAGCGCTTAAAAGGTAGACATTAATGCAGTGAACTTTCTGACCTGTCTATAAATAGAGCCCAGTGTAATCCCAACCACTTTACACAGGATGAAAAAAAAAAAAGAACTAGAGTTGTTTTATCGGAGTATGACAAGAGATATCTGTGTCACCCTGGCTACTTTTACACATCATACTATTCCCTCTTCTATTTTCTTAGAAAGCCAGAAGGTAGATTTGAGGTATCAGTGGGATGAAGGAAAGCTTCTTATTACCAGGTGAGGAGGAGGGAAAGCGGAAAATGTAAAAATCCCATATGCTGTTGTAAAGACTAGACTTGCCTTAATGCAGCAGTCACAGCAGACAACCCTGAAAGACAAAAGAGTCCAGCATTATCATTTGAGTAAAGCCCAGCAGCTACCAATATTACAGCTACAAAGTAGCTCATTCCAAAGTAGGTCTGAATCCATGATTGTGGCAGAATCACTTGATGGCAAAATGAACAAGCTGAGAACTCCACTATTCAGTTTGCCAGCTTTCCAATTTCTGGCAGTTTAAATCATCTGAAATATATTAACATCCATAGCTTCAAGGCTTTATCTACAAATGCTCCTCACACTTCACCCAGCACTACCACCAGACAGTTGCTCAATTTCCACCGGTTGCTTACTTGCTGCTTATAATCAATTCAGTGCTTCACAACTGCTTCAAATAGATTTAAGTGAGCCTTAATGAGCCTGAAGTTCCTCTCTCACTCTCTCATGAACAGAAAGCCTCTGACAAATAAGTGGATACAAGTAGGCTCAACTCCTTTCCCAGTCACAAGGTCTGGAGTTCTCTTTTTCAGTCCTTAATGGAAGATTCTGGTGTAGACCCTCTCTCAGAACCTGTTCAAGCCCTGGGCTGAGCAGGTTAGAGCAAACCTTTAGAGCAAAATGCAGAAAGTGATCTCAGAGAAACTAATTTAATACTGGCACAGTAAATTCGGCTATTGCTGACTTAACACTAAGAGTTAAAACTGAGATGCTACTTCAGAGACAAGATTTTCCACATCCTCCCCAGCTGTAGACACTTCAGCCTGGCTTGTGCAGTAAGGCAAAGCAGAAGAGCTCAGCAACCTGGTCCTATCCAGTAGTACAGCCAATGAATACTGAGAATTCTCAGCACTGTTTCATTTTTTTCTCCCTCCTCATTCAGTCCTTTTGTACCAGCTCACCTGCTGCAGAGGTAACATCTGTAAGGCCACTTAAGAAACATCTGCTTATGGCAGCTGAAACAGATCTGTGGAAAGGAAAGTTATTTGTGAATGCAAATGGAAAACATCTTTGTACCAACAGTATCCACTGCCTGCCAAAAAGCAAGCACATAAACAAACCTTCTAAAGGCTTTAGATTCATATACAGTAACAGAGGTCCAGTAAAGGATCGCAAAGATACAGGAATGAAAAGCTAAAAAGGCAAAAAATTCTTACTTGCAGGCCAGTGTTTTTATAATGCAGAGGTTTGGGGCAGCTGCCAGACAACAGGAGTTTAAAAAAAGGCTCTTGAGCAACAATAGCTGTATTGTGCAAGAATGTAACAGTAGCTATTTAAGAGAGAAAGAAGAGAGACATTCTTTGAGGTAGACTGCAGCAATCCCAAAGAGATTAAATCAGGGCAAATTTGAATTCAATCCTGAAGCAAAAAATTAGTCATAAGGAAGCTGATGAGTCGCTTGAACTTTATAAAAAAAGAGCACATTCATACACAGCTGGCAGTCAGAAGCGATATTATCTTGAGAAGTAGAACTTGAGAAAGCTAAAAAAACAGCAGTGGGTAAGTAAGCCATTTTAGAATAGTCATAGAGCAGGCAAGTTAAAGCAGGGTCAGTAAGGTGAGAAGAAAACAAGGATTCAGTCTCAGGAGCATCAGACAGCTTGTGGAAGTAGCATGGCTCTGCTAGTAGAACCTTTGACTCTGTCCATACTGCTAAATAAATGAGGGCAAAAAAGTGACCCAAAAGCCAAGAAGCACAGACTTCCTCACATCTGTGTTGCAAAGGGCCTGTACTCAGGACATCTGCTCTGGAGGAGTGGTTACCACACTCCCTCTAAAGGATACTCAGAGATAAGGCAGAAGTTGATAAATGTGAACAACCAATAGCCCTGAGCTACACAGCTCCTTCCCTGTCCCCCTTATTTCCCCCACCTTTGTGTCCACTTGGCAAGGTGGTTTGAGTCGGTACAACTCTGGTGTGGGAGCCTGAGTCAAGCACCTTTGTTTCACTGTTTAGGAATACCAAATCCCAGCTATTTACTTTGGGATTTCAGAACTGATCAGTGGTCAGGGCAGTCAGCTCTCCTTGCATGGAATCATACAAGAAGCAAAAAGCAAAGGCTGGGCTACTTTCTAGGCAATTTATACAGCTTCAGCTAGATTAGAAGCCATCACTGCACAAATACTAAAAAAATTTTCCAGCCCAGGGCCAAACTCAGATCATCTGTTATGAACAGGATAAACTGAGGCAGAGGGTGCCTCTGCAGTTCAGTACAGCAGGTCATGAAACCAGCCAGCTTTTGAAAAGGCAAGGGCAGCACAAAGAGAAGGAGGAGAAACATACCTTTGCTCTTGGAAAGTCGCCATCACTACCTCCTTGGAATAGGCCTTGCCCTTTGAGCACCATCATTGCATATCTGGTTCCAATCAGCTCAGCAATGGTTGGTGATGGGCACTTGATAGGAAAGGGACAGTCCTATTGAAAGACAGAAGTTAAACATCAGATTAAGCTGAAGAAAGCAGCTATTTGGGGGGGGGTCATCTCAAAACTGGGTCCCAAAGGATCAGGAGCATTTTTGTCCAAAACCTCATTTTGCTTGTGATGGGGAGCATCAGGTGACTCTGACAATAGCAGCAGAGAAACTACTACAGGCAGGTGAGTGGTTGCTACAGTTTTCAAGCAGATTCCTTTGAGACATTTTACCCTTTGGAATGGGCCACAGAAAGATGCCACCCTGGCCTCTCCTGGATACAAAATTCCTTTCCACAACACAACACTCTCTTGCCCTTCTCTTTCCCGAAACCTACCGGCCCCATACAAATGGAAACTGTGGTCTCATGGTCAGCCAGGAGAGACAGCTGTGCTTTAGTCCCCAACACACCTGCATCCCCCACCACATTGCTGAACAAAGAGGCATCAGAGAGGTCAGTTAGAGACTTGCCAAGGTGGGGCAAGGAGGGATGCAGAAGGAAAGAAAGAGACAAGGGTACAACACACCTTGTCAGGGCAGAACAGGTTGAGGCTGTAATTCAGAAGGTTGCATAGAAGCACACAGACCCCAGTATTTCTCCCAGAACCATCAGTCACACCCCAATAACTTCAGTTCTACATATATTATACATTTAAAAGTGACTAATACTGTGCTATTCACATTTTGTTAACTACTTATTGCCCCTTACTGCAGCTTAAAAGATACTTATGAGCATATCAGAATCTAGAGACAAGGAATGGACATGAAGAAAGCAGGATAGCTCCACTCTCAATTACAGTCTGCTTGAGGAAGCCTTGATGGACACTTTCAAGTAATGTCATGGTATTTCCCTCTTCTTGTATGAGAAACAACTTTATTTAATGTCATTAAAAGGGAGAAGCCACCACAAGGACACTACAGCATCCAGTCTTCTCTAAAGACATCTACAAGGAGAGAATAACATACCAACTTCAGATAGGTGTACCATATGTCCCAAGACAAAAACCACATGCTTACTGTTTAGAGCATGCTTACTGCTTTCATGAGGATCAAGGTGCAAGTCATTACCAGATGTATCAGACTAGGGCTGCTTGCTGACATGTTGGACTTACAAGCTCCTTGCTTTGAAGGCCTCTCTCTAAAGATTTGGACCTTCCTCTGTAAGGAGGTAGCTGCTGTTGGCCAGTGCTCAAGAAACACTTAGGCTTAATGTCTCCTGGTGTGGGTGCACTCATGGGAGGAAATGTGCAATTTGCAGCAAGACCTGGATAGGAAGAGAGAGTTTTAGGGTGCAGAAAACCCACTGTCAGTTTCTAAGTATTCACCCTGAGGGCTGGATACTCAAAAGCACAACACTGCTTTCTGAAGGTAGCAAGGCTTACATCTCTCCCCCTCCAACCTATCTGCTCAGATCACATAAAAAGCAGAGGTTACAGTAACTATGCTTGTCAGTAGGCACTGATGAGGCTTCATTAGCACTATTTAGTTTCATAAAATGAAGTGCTGCACTTTCTACTTGAATATTCAAACCACTCATTTAGCTTTTACTGCAAATTCCAAGTCAGGCCTTTGGGGACATGTAATCATTGTTTTGAAGCTGCAGGAGCTACACAAGCTTCAGTCAACTGCAGAGAAATTATTTTCTAAGGGCACCTCCCCAGACTCTTTATTTAGTATTGGAATTTCTCCTGCAAAGTATCTCCAGGTGATTAAAGAAGTGTACATTGAACCCAGCCCAAGGGTTTGGGAGCCCATCAGGCCACTAGCTGTACTCTGTCATCTGGTTTAGATGGGCAGCCAGAAGTGCACTGACCTGTGCTGATGCAGGACACTCCTGATGGCCTGGTGGAGGAAAGGCAGGTGCTGGCAGGCAGCTTGGGAGTGTTTTCCTGTAGACCAGAAGACAGGATGTTCATAATCTGAATATAAGAGACACCAAGGCCACTTCATCAGAAGTACTGCTGCCTAACAAAACTCAGGATACCCACAACTGATCAGAAATGTTCAAGGCTCAGCCAGAAGCGGAGCAGAGTGAAAAATCAGTGGGGTACATTTAGAAACTTTGTTTCTTCTTGGAATATAAAGATAATTCCCCCTGCACTCCACAGCTAGGAAATTTCAGCCAAGCTAGTGAAGTTTCCAACCCACCTGTTCTCTCTCTTGCCCAACTCCAATAGTGGATACTAGTACTAAAGGGGCATCTGCTCAGGAACCAACTTTGCATAATCATCCCCACACAACCTATGGAATACATTGGAACCATTTTCTTGGCTCCAGCTCATACATGGCAACAGTGGAGCACAGTTCACGAGACTGACTAACCCAACTCATTAATTCAACTTAAACTCAATGGTTTATCTCAACAGCATTGTTTCTACCTTGTCTAGAAAAGCAAAAAGCAAATTTGATTATATTAGTCTCCATATAAAAGTTTTTCCAGTTCAGCAGTAATACCTCAACCACAATTCTGAACATTCCTCCAAGTAGCTCAGACTGGGCAAATATATCTAAGATTCTAAGATTTCCTGCTTTTGTAATTCATATGTGTTTTCCTCAGACAACTGCATTTCACACAGAAATATTTACAGAAAACAGATTCCTGTTTGTATGTCAGAGCATCTGTGCTAGACATGATGTGTTAGGGCTTAAGTTCTGTTCCACAGAAATTTGGAATATGCTCAGCCTGAATCCCAGAACCAAGCAGTCAAACTTTTCATGACAGAGCCAGGAGTTAAAGAACCAAAAATCTGTGTATTGTGGTTTACTGAAGAACAGTGCTATGTTATAACTCCATAGACAGGTGGGAATTCACCCATCAAGTTCCTTCCTCAAAATATATCACAAAGTTTTCCTTCCATGAGCTCACTTACTACATGAAATCAAAATACATCAATTCATCTAGCATCAAATGCCTCACTTTGAAATACGAGTGGGAATATTCTGGCCCACATTGGCCAGACTCCTATGCTATTATAACTTCTCCAGGATCTAGTTTTAAAAGGCCAGAGCAGATTTCAGTTCTGTAGAATCATAGAATATCCTAAGTTGGGACACACAAGGATCACCAAAAGTTCAACACCTGCCCCTGCACAGGACCACCCCAAGAGTCACACCATGTGCCTGAGAGCATTGTCATCCAAGAGGGCACTGGGCCCTGCACATGAGACAACCTTGTGGACTATGCATAATGGAATACTTTAGCAACTCCCAAATTTGAAGTCAAGAACTCCAGGAGCTCTTTCAAGACCAAAAAAATTGTTACAAATTAAAGAAGCAGTGGAGGAAGTAGGAAGATTGAACATCTTTCTTGTACAAAGATGTCAACTCTTGTTTTTCTAGTACCATGTTTGGCAGGAGGGTCAATTCAAAAGTTAAGTATGGTTAAGATAACCCCCTCCCCCCTCTCCCAAATACAAATCAGTAGCTAAAGTATTAGCTTTATATTGTTTCAAAATGTCCTGTTACCTCCAGAATTACCTTGTTTTGCTATGATCAGATGCAACACCAGGTCACCTACCGGCTCTAGATGAGGCTTGAGAGTAGCTACATCAGCTCTGAGGGCCCTGTGCTTTTGCTTGATGGTCACCTGAAAGAGCAGAAGCAATGCTTAAGAAATAGCTCTTTTTCTCCTTATACACTTTGCCATTCAGTGGCACAGTGAATGATACAAGTCAGGATTTGGGAACAGGGGAGATGGGGAAGGCACTGAAAAACAAAACAAGCCCGAAACAACAACAACAAAAAAACCTTAAAAAACCAAACAAAACCATAAACACCAAACAAACACAAACCCCCTGCAAAACAAATAAACAACCCCCCAAAACAAAACAAGGAGTTGAGAAGTGTGGATGTTTCCTTGTGCTTGGGAGCCCTGCCAGCTGCAAACATCCCCCCAAAAAACCCCAAAGCCAGGGACCCCCCGGGATCTTTGGGCCGAGCTCCCCCTCCCCGGGCACCTGCGGGATGGGGGGCGATGCTCCCGGGGCTGCGGCGGCTTCAGGGAGCGCCAGGGCCACCAGATTCTCCCTCTGCTCTTCTGCTGCTGCTGCTGCTGCTGCTGCTCGGCCTCTCCCAAATACAAATCAGTAGCTAAAGTATTAGCTTTATATTGTTTCAAAATGTCCTGTTACCTCCAGAATTACCTTGTTTTGCTATGATCAGATGCAACACCAGGTCACCTACCGGCTCTAGATGAGGCTTGAGAGTAGCTACATCAGCTCTGAGGGCCCTGTGCTTTTGCTTGATGGTCACCTGAAAGAGCAGAAGCAATGCTTAAGAAATAGCTCTTTTTCTCCTTATACACTTTGCCATTCAGTGGCACAGTGAATGATACAAGTCAGGATTTGGGAACAGGGGAGATGGGGAAGGCACTGAAAAACAAAACAAGCCCGAAACAACAACAACAAAAAAACCTTAAAAAACCAAACAAAACACCAAACAAACACGAACCCCCTGCAAAACAAATAAACAACCCCCCAAAACAAAACAAGGAGTTGAGAAGTGTGGATGTTTCCTTGTATGGGGTTTTGGGAAAGATTTGGCTGCAGCAAACCAGAGGCAATCAGAAGTACTGCACAGCCCTTAGAGGCTGGCACAAGGAGCACAAAGCCTTTTACCCTGAACTGCTCTGAGAAGCAGCTAGAAAACACTGCATTCAGACATTAATGTCAGGAGTGATCCCAACAAGCACCATAGTCACATCATATTCATCAGTAAAAGCTCAGCTCCAGGGAGGAGAGCAATTGAAGGGGTTAACAAGACTGTTACAGCAACTGCAGCAGCAGGCAGCTGTATGCCTAAGCCAGAGTCCTAGAGACTGGCTTCCAGCCCGACATAAACTAGGAACAATAGCAAGATAGAATTCCAGGGCAGATATTCATGTGAAGCATCAAGCCCAGTGCTTACTGCATAGGGGAGAACTAACAAAAAAAGTCATGCATGCCTTTAGCTGCCTTGTTCACTTATTCGTATTTTGAGGCTATGCCATTTTCTTTCACTTGTGTGTACAACTTCAGAACACGTGGGAGTGCAGGTAGAACAACACTACGGCTCCCCACACTAGGCGTGCTTTCATTCATTTGCAAATCAGACCACTGTTTGCTAGAGAAGCTTTAAAATAGCTTTGCAGATGGGGAAATCCTCGTTTAAGAGCCTTCACAAAGACCTGAGCAGTAGCACTCTGCTTTCTTTCAGTATTTCTGACTACTACTCTTCAAACATGTTTGTGCTTCTCGTGAATAAAAAAAAAAAGTTACTAAAAAGAAGAAAGGGAAAGAAAAGTAAAAGAAAAAAGAAAGAAAATCACTGCCCAGATCATCCTGCCACCTTGAGTTAAGGTTCTGTACTGCACACTACATTGATACATAGTAAATTGCAAAGAATACAAGCCAGTTATGATGCACTGTCTCCTTACCAATACTATTAATTTACATATACATCAAGATACCATTTGCAAACACATGACGTAGTATTACCCAGAAGCTGGAGCCACAATCAAGCCAAGCAAGAGCTGGGATTTTATAGAGGTGCATGGTTTAGCTGAAGCTTTTAATCCTGCTACACTCTAGCAGCACCAACAAAGAGGAAAAAAAAGCTGATGTCTAGTGCAGTATGCAAAGTTTTCACTTTTTGTAATACTGCTCTTTATTACAAGAGGACTTGTGTCTCATCTTCTGCCAAGATGTCTGTTTGCAAAGCACATCAATGCCACAAGGCCTTGTGCCAATGTTTTAGATCTGCTCATCATTCCCAGCTCAAGCTGCAGCAAGTAAAGAGCATCACAAGCCTTTAGAGACACCCTAGACGTTTTTGTATCTGGTCATCTTCACCAACCAAGTGGTGAAGGTGGAAGTCTCTGCTCCTCCCTGTGAGGGGCTCAACATTTTTTACCCTGACTAAATTCCTGCAGTAGCTGAGTGCACTGCCCAGAGGCCTCTGCTTTTGGCTAAGCAGAGAGCTGTCTCAGAAGTGCATCTGCACTTCCATACACACCACAGCATCTGGGAAGGTAAAGCAACAAGTAAAAGATTCCAGGTGCAGCACAGCTAAAGGAGCCTGGAAGGACACAAGTGTCCAAGGTGGAAAGCACAAGGAAGCAAGAGTGTGTTCCATGAAACTATTGTTTGCAGGGCAGAATAACTGCTGCAGGGAAGTGAGTGGTTGACTCTGGAGGGAGAAGATGTTTACTGTTCTGATTCATGAAACTGTGGCTACTCCTGTCTTAAAAAGTTACTGGAAATTAAGTACTTGGGGGGACAAACAGGGTGATCTAATGCTGAACTGCAGCTGAGAGGGAGCCCCAGACACTTCTGGACTTCGATGTACCTTTTTTTAAAAAGGCACACCTTTGGAGAAGAGGTCTCAACACATACTGCTCAGAAATGAAGAAGAATGGATGTTTCCAAAGCTGTGTGCTGACTCCAGTCACTCACCTTACGCAGGGTGTACCTCTTGTGCTGAACGTCATCCAAAAGCAGCTCATAGGGAGAGCGAATACGTTCCTTTGAAGACACACGCCATGGTCGCTCGGCAGCCTTGTGCAGCCTCACACCAGCCTGCAGCTCACATATGACACTGGGCCACACAGCAAGGGCTGATGCTGGCTGTTCATATACAGGCCAAGTCAGTAGCTGGCTAGAACTCACAGAGCAGCATCCCCTCCCTCCGTGTAACAGGGCACACTTAACAGCTGAAGTCATTCAGAAACACAGAATTGTGTCCTTAACATGCCCTTCTACTCACTTCCAGATCAGGGTGCCGTACCAAAGCAGAGAACTGCTTTTATTTACAGAAGTTAATTTACAACAAGGAAACTTGTCGCTGGCTCAACAGGCTCATTCCCAAAATTTGTCATTAACTTTATGGATGTACTTCAGCAAAATACAGCTTTTGCTGCCAGGTAAATAAATAGACCCATTTTCTTTCTGCAAGTGCTCCAGATGTCAGAGTGTTATCATATTACTGGCTCCTAGGAAACACTGGGAATGAAATCCCAAATAATACCACTAAAATCCTCCATATTTTCAGAAAACCAAGGGTTGAAGTGTCCAGAAACAAAAGAGAAAGACAAGTAAGCAAGGGATCTCATACTTAACAGCAGCATAGGTTAGCAGTCTCAGCCTAGAGACACAAGCTAAAAACCCTGACATCTGCTCATCCTGTTTCTGTACTAGTATCCAAGGATGCTCAGGCATGCAGTATAACCCAACAAAAGCTAAAGACAGGAAAAAAAAAGGTAATCAACTCAATAGCATGTTTAGACAACATTGGAATGGAAGCGCTAAATCAACAGCTAATCTGGATCCCAGTAGCAAACTGAGTAAGAACAAGTCATTGTATTATAAACAGTGAGAGGGAAGCAAAACATTTTAGAAAACTGCCTCAGAACAAAGTATCTGACTTAGGCTTCTCTCTGTTTTCTACTTCGAGCATGAAGCATCTTCTCTCTACTTATCCCTTCGGTTATCTTGGTATAATTATAGAAGAGTCTTATGCGAGCTCTGGCTGCCCTCAAGAATACAGATATTTTTGTCGGATTGTTCTGGCCTGGATTTGGTAGTCATACCTGAACTCCTAGAACTCACAGAGCAGCATCCCCTCCCTCCATGTAACAGGGCACACTTAACAGCTGAAGTCATTCAGAAACACAGAATTGTGTCCTTAACATGCCCTTCTACTCACTTCCAGATCAGGGTGCAGTACCAAAGCAGAGAACTGCTTTTATTTGCATAAGTTAATTTACAACAAGGAAACTTGTCGCTGGCTCAACAGGCTCATTCCCAAAATTTGTCATTAACTTTATGGATGTACTTCAGCAAAATACAGCTTTTGCTGCCAGGTAAAATAGACCCATTTTCTTTCTGCAAGTGCTCCAGGTGTCAGAGTGTTATCATATTACTGGCTCCTAGGAAACACTGGGAATGAAATCCCAAATAATACCACTAAAATCCTCCATATTTTCAGAAAACCAAGGGTTGAAGTGTCCAGAAACAAAAGAGAAAGACAAGTAAGCAAGGGATCTCATACTTAACAGCAGCATAGGTTAGCAGTCTCAGCCTAGAGACACAAGCTAAAAACCCTGACATCTGCTCATCCTGTTTCCGTACTAGTATCCAAGGATGCTCAGGCATGCAGTATAACCCAACAAAAGCTAAAGACAGGAAAAAAAAAGGTAATCAACTCAATAGCATGTTTAGACAACATTGGAATGGAAGCGCTAAATCAACAGCTAATCTGGATCCCAGTAGCAAACTGAGTAAGAACAAGTCATTGTATTATAAACAGTGAAAGGGAAGCAAAACATTTTAGAAAACTGCCTCAGAACAAAGTATCTGACTTAGGCTTCTCTCTGTTTTCTACTTCGAGCATGAAGCATCTTCTCTCTACTTATCCCTTCGGTTATCTTGGTATAATTATAGAAGAGTCTTATGCGAGCTCTGACTGATGGCTGCCCTCAAGAATACAGATATTTTTGTTGGATTGTTCTGGCCTGGATTTGGTAGTCATACCTGAACTCCAGAAAACTAGAACACTCGAAGGATGACCAAACACTTGCCATATCTCCTAGGCTACATTTAATACTGTGTGGGAGAACATACAAAAGTGTCTGGGCAAACTCATCAGTACTAGAGACTTTTGAAATAGCTTACTCCAAGACATTTGCACTTTATAGAGTTGTATTTCACATGGTGACTGAATTTGACTGAGAGACATGACCTGACTCAGAGCGACTTCTGTACTGTAATACTGCCACATTAGTTTGGGGACAAGAATTGCCTTCAGCTGACCATTTCAGAGCAACTTACACACTCAAAACATTTTTCAGATGTTGGTGACATCATTATCACTCATACTTTTATTTCCCTACTGACTGGATCACTGCAATTACTCTATTTTTGCCATCTGATGTATTGTCAAAAGCCACCTAAACTTTCCACAACCTATGAAGTACAACACTATAAACCTATTGCCTTGAGTTCAAACAGGTGAGTGCTAAGACAGCTGTGTTTCTAACAGGTCTCACTGCTTACATTTCAAGGTGAACATCAACCTGGGACATGTAAGCTGTGCTGAAACTGTACAACACTGCACACTCTCATACTGTGGTCTGCATTTCAGAAGATCTGTTTTGTATCAGTCATCATGAAAAAGTGTGGTCCATAGAGCACATTACCTGCTTAGCACCACTCAAGACATCAGCTCTAACCAGAGGGACCCCAGAGAAGCTGGCAGCCTGGTTATTTTAAACTCAAGAGATTGTCAGAGCAGTACAATCAGCTGGTGCTTAGGGACTGGGAAACTAGGAGTAGAGGATTCACAACAGACATCCAGCTTTTGGAATTCATGCCTCCTGAAGGAGCAGAGGCCAAACACACTGGCCTTCAGGCCACATGGCAAAGCCCATGTATTTATTCATGCATTCCCTGCAGAAAAGAGCTACAGCAGTTGATGAGTTTGTGGTTTGAGGTAGCTTGCCAGTTTATTTTAATAGATCACAAAATTGAGAATATGCCCAAACACACATTTCACAAACATTTTCATACAAATAGTTTGAGCACGCTTCAAAGCAAGTGCTATTTAGACAAAGAGAGTGAGTCCACAAGTCTCTCAGGGCTTGCTGTTTGTCTCCACAGACTCCAGACTACAGAGCATTTGTTTACACTGGGCAGAGCTCCAGCCTGAAGAGCTATTTGTTTCTGATTGAGCCCTGACTGTGTAGGCCCTTGAAAAAAGCACAGTAAGTTGCCTTCCCTGCTCCAAACACACAGTCCAACATCTATGGAAGCACAAAAGGCAAAGACAAGAAAGGTAGTGCACAGAAGGTAGGAGTGACATCTCCTCAACCTCTTTCACTCCTTTATTTGAGCTGCTGGAGCTGCATATCCACAAAGATGGACAGTGCTACTGGCCTTCAGTTCCTGCCAGTCCTGACCCACAGAGATACCACATAATAAGAGTGAACTAGTCCACCCCAGGACTACCAACAACAACAGAAGAGTTTTCTGTGAGTTTTCAGTCCAGCTATGAGAAAGGAACAGATTGCTTTTGGCAGGTGTCAATTCCTGCCAAGAGAATTTGGGGCTCATTTGTGGGAAGAAACAGCCTGCATAACTACTTGTGGGCATTTACTCCAAAGACTGCCTCCACCTTCATTTTTAGAAGTGGTTTAAGTTGTACCACAAAGACAATCTTTGGGTAGAATAAAAGCCCATGTGAGGTTGACATATGAAATAGTTTAACTTCAAGTTCACTACCCAGCTTGTTTTACGAACAAGTCTTTAACTCCTCAAGCTACTGAACAACCTAAGTAGTTCAATTTGTGTTCATGTTCTATTTTTCATAGAAGAATCAATGGAAAGCCTCAGAGAGCCAACACTGACCAAAAAACCCCAGTCCCCACAATGAAAAAAATAAGTATCTTACACCATGGATTTTCTTCTTTTTAATGGGATTTTCTACGCAATCTTCCACATCCATTTTTCTCAGTCTCTGAGAAAGGCAAGCATATGAGGTCATCACTCTACACTCTTCAGTGATTTCCTATCTATCTAGCACAAATTACTAATGTGTATCTGAAAAGCCAAGAAACTCCAAACACTTAAACTTTCAAATGCTACAATAAATAAAAATGGTTCAGAGACAGCAACTATCCACATTGTGAAAGCAGAACTTCATCCAGGTGCTCCATTTCTAGTGCAATGAGAAGGTTACTTTAAAACTTGATGAGTGTGTGAAGGTAGAGGGAATAGCATCTAATGGGTAATCCTAAACATACTTCTTTGGAGGTCTGGATGATGGTCATAAGCTTCTGTAGTTCCATATATTCAGCAAACAGATTCTTACAGGTCATTTCATAATGGCTGGTAGCCTCAGAAGGCCTGGACAAGTGCTCCTCACAGGCCTGAAAGAAGTGCAGCTATTTAAAAAACATGTTGAAGTTTTAAAAAAAACCAACATAGTAGGATGGAATAAAGCAAGATTCTGCTTCCTCAATCCATGGTTAAAAATCATCTTCTTCACTCCCTCTTTTTTTTTTTCTATCGCAGATACAGAGGAACAAAGAAGGAAGATATTAAATCTTTTATGTACAATAATGGAAGTAGCTGTGTAATTTGTTTATCTTGTTTTCCTTAAGATGCGCTTTGAAATAAAAAGCATCCCCTGAAAGGTGAAACCTCCAGTTCAAAGCACAACTCACAGCAGATGGAGTCACTTGCCCTGTTCTTTTTCCCTGTCCTGATCAGACAGAGGGATGGGAAGTTTCTCATACCTTTAAATTATGGCTGAGAGAAAAATATCTGTTTGAGTTTAGACATTCAAATCCCAGCCTTTGCAGAAGCCAAATACTATGGAAAGGGAGTTTTTCAATATCTATAGTGTTCTAGGTATTGAATTTGGAGACTATGTACAGAAGGACTTTGTAGACACAGCTGCGGGAGAGCTGTACTGTCTTCCTTTTAAATTATTTTCCATGGGCACTTACAAACATCTTAAATGGTTTTGCCTTTTCCCTCTGATGGGAAAGCCAATGTTCCCTCTCTGTCCTCCAACAGCCCACCCAGCTTTTTCCCAGAAATGGTCTTGCCTCTTGGTCAACAGCACTGTTCCATCAACTCCTCTAAAGCTGCTATATTTACTAAGGGGGAAGAAGGAAACCTTGATAACATCCTGCATGGTGACTGGTGGTTTTGTTGCCTTGTCATCCAGTTTCAACATGAGCCGCAGCAGTTTCTCCAAAGGATCACTCAGTTCTCGCTCCACTTGGCTGTTGATTCCCCAGTCTAGGCCTTCATAGATCACCCCTCCCAAGTACTCCAACAGCTGCAGACAGAGACCAAGGAAGTAACACAGCACAAAGTGTTGTGGAGAACATCACAGCTCTTATTTGCCAGCCATGTGTGCATACTCCTCTGCTCCTGAGGATTGAACACATCTCTCAGGATGAGAAACACCCCCATTTAAGCTGGTTTAAAGTTTTTAAATGGCCTTAACTGGCACCTCTAGGATATAAGTCATTAGGACAATACTGTGGTGTATGCCACAGTAGGCAGCATGTGTACATATTGTTTCCCAGTCCCATTGTCTTACTTGAGTTCAGTCCAAGCATTCTGTTTCCTTTTCCAGGTTGCAGGGGAGTCACTCTCACAGGCCACAGCAAATTCAAACACCTTGATAATTTCCTAAGACATCCTGCATCTCCTGAGCAGGCCTTCTACAGGAGTGTATGTGCACACACAATGAAGGTAAAGACACAGGCTTACCTTGTCCTCTGACTGCTGAATGCTGCCGACATCTGACAGGGAAAAACAAGGATCAGGGGAGAAAAACAGCTGTACAGACATTGATAAACAGCTTTTAGAACCCTTTTCAAGAGAGGGGAGCAGGAAGCATTGTTTGCAATAAGGTAACTAACTCCTCTGACTAAAGTCAGTCCTACCTGGGGAAAGTAGGCCGGTATTTGGGGAGCCCTGGAAAACACCATGGGAGACTCATGTTATTGTGAGCATTAGCCCAAAGTAACAGCTACTGCATTTTGTTGTTTGCTAATTGATATCCAACCCCCAGGGGAGGCACAGGATCTTTATTCTTTACTACCCACTCCAGTCTCTGAAGAGTTAGCCTAGCACTGACCTCTGCTGCAGTCCAGCCCAGCCCTACATAACACAGAGTTATTACCACTTGCTGGGCAACACATAGTGACCAAAAAAAGGGAAAGTACCAATTATAAATCCGCTGTGAGAGCTACCGTAACAAAGGAATCATACACTGGAAGATGAACAGAACAGTACATATAACAAAGCCTCAGACTATTTATTTCAAATAACATAAGTGGTAGAAGGCTTTCATCACAGCTATTCCCTAGAACCAACTGACTCAATAGAGCACAATTAGATAATTTAGTAGGTCATACACCTGTATTATCACTCATCTACAGTCTTCTGAAATTAAGTATATGCAGGAGAATAGCTTAATGACACATGTACACAGCAAAGAGAGGGGGAAAGAAAAACATAAAAAGCAGGGGAAAAGAAACTTCCTCTACTTTGTCCTCACATTTCAGCCTGTTATGGAAGAAAACACTTGGCATCTGCAAGTACCTATGCTCTTACCAGACTTGTAGAGGTTGAAGGAAGCAGTACCATCAGCATGGATAAAGATGCTCTCAGAATCCTTTATGAACACAGAACAGAGTGGTGGGCTGTGGGCCAACTGCTCTATTTTTCTGCAACACTGAAAGCAGATAGCCCAGGCTTGCTCCTCACTTAAAGGATGCTCAAAACACCTCAGAAGCTCAGCTAGAGAGACCTTTGCAATCTTCTGCTCACACCCTGAAGGCTCCATTTTTCCTTTCACTTCTAACCTCCACTTTTAGCCTAGGGAGCTTAGAACTTCCTTTCCCAGGCTGGACAAGTCTTCACAGCAGCTTTTTATCGGTTCTAGCTCTTGATTTGCTCTTATCTCTCTTCCCTACAGGTGCAACCATTAGTGCCAACTTTTTGCTCTGTCTTTTTAAAGGCACATGACTTTTTCTGTACTTGTATGAGATTTCTTAAAACGGAGTAAGTGTATAACAAAATGGAATCAAGAGAAAGTAAGAGTGTACAAAAATTGTGCTCAATTTATCTCCCTTGTTTCTCACAAATATATTAATTGCAGCAATGTTTGCAAGCAGAAGAAGAGTATATTCAACTTCAGGCAGGGAGGGAAAGAGGCAGGAAATGTCTTGTACTTGAGGGAGGAAAACTCAGAACACTACAAAACTAATTTTCATAGGAAACTATTTCAACAGCACTTATGAATTACAGCAGTCAACTCCATGGGGCACCTGCAGTGGCCCCCCTCCCATAGCAAATTGCAACAGTAGGAGCTGTGACCATGGAGCATCGGGATGACCAGGAAGGTACCTGGGGCATGGGCAGCAAGGCCCTTCCTTGCCCAGAGCATGGATATCCCAGAATCACAGGATCAATTGCGTGGGAAAAGATCTCTGAGATCATTGAGTCCCCAGCCTGAGACGGAACACCGGTGTCAGCTGCACCGTGGCACGGAGGGCCACATCCGCTCTTTCCTTAAACACCCCAAGGACGTGACTCCATTACCTCTCTGGGCAGTCTGTTCCAATGTCTGATCACCCTTTCTGAACAAATGAATAAATTCTTCATAATGTCTAACCTGAACCTTCCCCAGTGCAACTTAAGACTATGTCCTCTACTCCGGACATGAATTGCTCCTGGTGCGAAGCCGATCACGCAGCTTTTTCAGCACCGTGTGTGTGCCACGAGGAGGAAAGCACAGCGGCACGGCTGGGCACTGGCGTCACCCCGGGACCACTCACTGCTCCTACTGCTGATGCGCTGCTCCCAACGGCCACAGCTCCCGAGGCACACAGGGGAGAATTGCGAGGTTTAGAAAGTGTGAGTAACGCTCATAATTTATAGTTATTTCCCTTCTCGCTTATAACATTTGGGAATGCAGTGCATCAACGCCAGGCCCCGGGCCATGACGCACCCCCGCGGGGTGACTTGGTCCGGCCCGCGACTCTCCCCGCCGGCCCGCCCGGATGGTGCCGCCCACGTTGAGGCTCGCCGCGCGCAGCGGGAAGATGGCGGCGCCCAGGGCGGCGTGGGACGGGCGGGACGAGCCTTGGAACCGGCTGGACGTGCCCTGGCCCGCGAACAGCGCCACGGTGCCGCTGGCGGCGCAGCACCCCGCAGGTCCCGGCGCGGTGCCGAGGGTTGGGGGGTGTTTGAAGCCGCTCCCGGGTGTTTGCGGTGGGTGGTCGGTCGGTGGGAGCCGGAGGAGTGGCCGGAGCGGTGGCGGGCGCCGGTGCCGACGCTGAGGCGGTGCCCCGGTCTCGCCCGCAGTGAGGTTACTGTCGGCGCTGCGGCGGCGGTGCGACATCGCCGGGAAGCGGCTGTCGGGGCCGGGCTTGGCCGCCGAGGGACGCGTTCTGCGCGCCGTGCTCTACGTGTACCACAGCAGGCTGCTCCGGCACCGGCCCTACCTGGCCCTGCAGCAGGTGAGCACCAACCCCGCCTGGCAGCTGGGTACTCCCGGCCCCCAGTCACCGCTCCCCGAAAAGCCTTTCGAATAGCACTTGGCTCCGGGAGCATCGTGCAAAAAAAAGTTTGTGAGCAGGTGCATTTTTGTTCTCTCACGGTTGAGCCCAGTGGGTTTCCTGGCTCTGTGCAGCAAGCACAACTTCAGTTTTCCTGCCCTGGTCTTCAACACTCATGCTGAGACCTGAAATAGGTACAACTCCATACCTTTGCATACATGAATAATACAGGGACGTCATTCTTAAATAATTGTAATGGTGGGAAGAATAATAATCCTATCCTACTTATTAGATACTTTCTGTTTTAAGATGAAAAGTGAACATCGTGGCAGTTTTCCAAGAAAGGGGTTGTCAGCAGTTTGAAATAACTGTTTTGAAATGGAGTAGGAATGGTGCTTACCTTCTTGACTTTTTTATGTGTTTTCCTTCTTGACATCCAGTAGTAAAGGCCCTTGTATACAGCAGGGAAATCATGCAGCACCATTTGAACATGGTCTACTCCAGTCCTTCATTTAATTCTTTATTTACAGCAGAGTGATGAAGGGATGTGTTTCATCATAGTGCAGATAGAGAAATAAATGTCCCAGAACATCCCATCACACAAACCTCCAGTGTGGGCTGTTAAACTGATAATATAGTGACAGTTTAATATAGTCACAGTTCTTAGACCAGTCTCTCAAAATAGCAGTCAAAGTAGTTTTCTTTTCTCCTAGGTAGAGCAATGTTTGAAGCGCCTGTGGAAAATGAATCTGGTGGGTTGCCTGGAAACTCTGGTAGAACTGATTCCCAAGTAAGTGTCATGATCCCATATCTTGTACTATCCATTAATTCAATCTGCAGAGCTAAAGGAAGACGATGTTAAATCATAACCAACTCTTTATCCTTGTATCAACACAGGAAAAATGCATCCAAAGTCCACACAGAGTGCTTGGTTCCCAGCCAGCCTATGCTGGAAACTGTGGCTTTGAAGGTATTGGGAGGCTGCAAGCTCATACTGCGCCTACTGGATTGTTGCTGTAAAGCTTTTCTGTATCCTTTTTTCACCACAAAAACATTATGTTAAGAGTTCACCAGTAGCACCTCATGAGACCAAAATGAGGTTTTGTGTAGGCCCTGTATGGCTGATGGACTCAGTTGTGCAATTCATACGTGCAACTTGAAGTTTCTTTGATAGCCAGAAACCTTCTTTTCAAGCTATTATGTAGGAACCTCAGGCTGTTTGGCTAGCAGCTCTTCTGGCCTTGAGCCAGAACAGTATCCAAACAAAGTTTGGATACTCATCTCCCAGATTATTCCAGGATATCGCCTTGTGAATTGCCTCTAGTTGGTGTGTTCAGCAGGTCTCATTACATGCTGTTTATTTTTTTAACCTTAACTGCTGTAATCTTCAGCTTGTCCATTAAACACCTCTGCTCGAAGGAATTCATACTCCTGAATACTGTGGCTTCGGGGCTCCTAAGCCGGCTTTGGTTTGTGTGTTCAAAAGTCTGTCTTGTTTGTGTCTGTTTGATGTGCCTGTCAGGGAGAAGGGCTTGTAATTAGGCCTTGCTGCTAAGGGAGCTTTATTCAGTTGGGAGTAGGAGAAGGGGAGATCCCTTCATGCCTTTGGACTTGATTCTAGCACCTGCAGAGTTGTACAGGTAGAGAGAGACTTCTTACATACTCTTATGGAAGGCTTTGTTCTTGGATCTTAATAAACTGGCTGTACCTCTAATGAAATCACAGTGTTAGTGTCAGCGTGCCACAAACACCTGGTACTCTGTGCAGCAAGGAGTAAGTCCTGCTTAATGCTGAAATGGAAAAGCTGGGTTAAAGATGTTCTATTATACTATTGAATTTTCTAGGAAAATTGATTGTTCTGGTTTCTCTGGGAGAAACCAGTCTGGGAAAATAACTGCTATCTGTAGCTGAAGGAGTAAAAACATTGTTAGAACAACTTTCTGTGGCACAAGAAATCTTCTAACTCCAGGAAATGTAGAGCAGGTAATTGTATGGCATCAGGCCTGAGTTGGTGCGGGGTGCTTTTGTGGGAAGACCTCATGGCACCTTGGATGTGATCCAAGAACCTGATGGGTCCCAAGTGTGGCACTCAGCAAAACCTTCCACTCTATGGAAGCAGAGGGGCTACTGATCAGGAATTTTCAAGACACTCCTGCATTCTGATCTGGAACAGTTCCTTAAAGCTCAGACTTAAGGAAAGCAGGGTGATGGAATGTAAAAAGGTACATTTGTACTGAAGGGAAACAGGGAAAGGACCGTTGAGCTGAAGGCAGTTGTTCAGTGAGCATCATGTTTTGCTAGAGGAGGCTCCATTCCTTTTTGTCCTCTGTCTACAGGATTCAGTACAGGTGTGTGTTGCAGACCCTCATGTCCTTGTACAGTGCCTTGTCAACAATGCTTCATCTGGTATCTGAGACACAACAGACCCCTTATATCAAGGGGTTTACCTTCCCTTCTGATATCGGTGACTTCCTTGGAGTTAACGTATCTTCTGAGGCAAAGAAACAAAATGCTAAAATGCTTACAACAAAAAAATCTACCAGCTGGCTGAAGAAGTTCTTCTCAGCATTGCCAGAGGCAATATCAAAGGTTGGGAAAAAGAAAAAATCTGAGACCTGTACAAGTGCTGTGAAAAACTGCAGCATCCTGTGCTCCATGGACATTGGAGAGACAGTTGTGGTGCCCACAACCAGGAGAGGTAAAGCTTAACAGTTTCTGACATCTCAGAGACTGAATGCAACTTCTGTCCAATAGGGCCAAGCACTTCTACTACCCACAGTGTGGTTCTTGTACAAACTCCCTGTCCTTGGAAGAGAATGCTGCATGTGCCCTTGCCTTTATAAAGCTGTGGATGTCAGTATCATGATTTTTGGGGGATGTTTCTTTTAAACAGGATACAGCCTTGAGAGAAGCAGGTAATGAATGCAGTATACAGGTCCTGAAAGTAGTTATTTGTACTTTCCTGCTTTTGCATAGCTAAGAAGCTATGGGCACTTGTCTGCAGTCCATACAAGAGTAGGTAAGGCTGTATGTACAGGATGCAAGTATCCTGTGCTTGATGGTTCTGAGCTGTGCCCAAATCTTTCTCTGCAGTCAGGGCTATGGCCAGTGACTGCAGCCATCCATGTGTTTGTGTGAAGCTTTTTTCCATTAAGTTCTCCTTCGCAGTCATCTGTAAACCTCTGCATGCTCTTCAATCCTTGCCAGCTGCAATGCACGAGTGTAGTCCCCTTGAGTTTGCCTGGAAACGTTGAGTACAGGTGTGAGCCTGCTGAGAGCTCTGTGGCATCTCTGTGCAAAGAAATAAAACTACCTCAGTGTTGTAATGGAACTTTTTTCTCTGTCTGTAGGGAAGCACTCAGGGTTTGATGTGAAGAGCTTGCTTAGGCCATCCAGACATCCCACACAAGAGGTTTGTATGGTATTATTTTACATGTTAGGTTGGTGGGTTTGGGTTTTTTTACACAATAGTTTTGGGGGTTTTTGTATTTTAAAGACTCTAACACTTGAAACATGATATCCCTGATTGAAAATGTCCCCTTTTCCTGCCTTATTTTTGCTTGTCTAGCAACTCAGGTTAGTGTGGAAATTTTGCACAGACAATCAGTGACTGCTTATTTCTGATCAGGAATTTGGGCATTTGTTGGTTTGTCAACTGAAATGACCAGAGACCAAGTCAGCAGTAGACAGGAATACAAATTCTAAATATCTGCCTCTTCTTTTTGCATGTCACAAAACAAGACTGCTCTTCCCTTTTCTCCTTAGTAAATAAGGAATGTTCTCACAAAAGTCCTTGTCTTCTGCTCCTTCCAGCAGAAAGGATTAGACACATCAATCTTTTTAAAACATTGTTACTGTTTGTTTCAGGGTCTAAACACTGCATCAACACCTTTTAAAGCAAAGTCATCAACGCTTTTGTCTCAGCTAGCAAAATCACAGCAGCCTGGATCTCTTGTCCACATGATTCAAACAGCTTTGTCATTTGGGGAACTGTCAGAGGTACTCAGAAAAGCTATTCTGTGGTGCAAAACCAACAAATTCAAATCAGAAGCTTATTTTCTGCGTAACAAGTTGTTGAAAAGCAACCGATTACACCATGTGGAAGCTCAAGGATGCAGGTAGTTTTGCATGGGTGTGTGATTTCTGAGTCTAACATTAGTATTTTAATATTACGTATTTTGCTATAGTATAGTGAAACGCAGTAGTCTAAGCCATTCTTTTAAAACTCACGATCACTAGTTCAGGTTACTGGGTGCTCTGACCATGGGCATTCTGTTTAGCTTCAGTCACTTGTGATTTAAAAAGGATTTAAAAGGCTAACGAATGTACAGTACTTAGGAGGGAGGATGACAATGAAACTTAAATCATCTGCATGTTTTATGGTAACAAATGTATGAGCCAAGGGTTGTGTTTATTCAGACTGATTTGGCTACTATTGTACAAGGTGCTGTTCTGTTTCCTTGGTATGATAAGGAAAATGATAGAGACACGTAATAATGAAATCTGTCCAAACTCCAAATGAAGTGACACTTGAGTAGCTGATAAAGTTCTGCTTTGTACACTTTGCTCCCTTTAAGCTTGAAGAAGAAGCTGCGCTGTGTCAAAACATCTGTATGTAAATACCTCCTCTATGGGTCACAACACGCACGCTGGCCAAGGCAGCACCTCCAGGCACGGTTCTGCCAAAGGAGGATCAGATCATCTGCACTCTTGAAGACCGCTCCAAAGACTGGTGGGCAAAAGCCCCCTGAGCTTTTTGGGGTCTGTGAGAACAGTGCATCACTCAGACTCCCAGCTTACCAAGATGGGTCTCCGAGTCAGGAAGAACATTCCAGCATTGATACAGGACGTGTCAGACTAAGCACAACAGGGACCCCTAAGCAGCTGCTGCTGCAAGGAAGCCCTGGCCCTGTGTGGAAAGAAGCTGCTGAGAACACAGATATTGATTCTATTTTTGCAGCAATAGGTGTCTGATCCTGCACTTGAAGGAGAAAAGGGGTCAAGTCATTCTAGTTTTTTTGGGTTTTTTTGTTTGCTTTTTTTTTAAAGTAAACCCCTCTGAACCCTAATGGTGTCTCATTAATTCACATAATGAATTCTGTTAAGAAAGTAACAACAATTTTATTATGTTTTTGTAAACCAGCTTTTTTTTTAATGGCTGATTGTTAAGGGTGTTTCAAATAACTGAATAGTCACCATCCTTTTACCTACCTTTGTCCAGGAACAGTGACTTTGTTACCCTTACTCCAGTGTCTCCTCTCTACTGCCTGACCACATGTTAAATGCTGCTGTCAAATCCACAGTGCAAACAGTTCCCATCCATGGCAGAAAGGCTGCAGCTGATCACTCACTGCTGCTTTGGACAAAAGACTTGCCAGCACCTTTCCAAGCCTTACACCCTTCCTTCTGTGCTGCTTGTAGAGGGGACAGCCTTGATGTGCAGCATTATTGCTGTTTCAGCATTTGTTATGCTTGTTCTGAAATTAGGAGTTAACTGAACCTACCTTCCCATAGCTGTTCCAGAAGTAGAGAAAAGCACAGGTGTGGCCTGTATTACCCGCCTTGCATGAACTGATCCATATACATTTAGTTATGAAACATGGGCACAAACTTATGTTTTATTCAAGAAGCAAATACAGAGCAAAGAGCACAACTTTGATAGCAGTTTGGGCTTAAAGTCTTCATACAGATAACCAAGATCCATTTTCAGGGTTTCCCGTCACAGGAATACCCAGTGACAACTGAAACAATTTCAGAGAATCATGAATCATCAGCCCTTGAGCCATCTGATGCAACACAGGCCTACTTGAAACAGACTCCTGCCGTTGCAGGCATTTTTAGAGCTCTTTTTCTCATTTCATCAAATGGTATAAAAATACCTAAGTATACCACATACAATCAAGTAACGTTTTAGCTGCTCTAATACTTCTCAGAAAAGGCTGTGAGTCAGGGCAGACATCCCAGCAGTGACCATCCTAAAAAACCCTTCCAAACAATACATGATCTTCCTTCTTACGGGGCAGCAGGTGCCCAAATAATGCCCCGGTGCAGCTTGTGCACAGAATCAAGACCCATAGTTTGCTTCATCAAAGGCCTTTCTGGCTCGTTTCAGTTCTTCATTCATAGTTAGGAGGTCTTTAACTCTGGCAAACTTCCGGGGGTCCTTGCGTATTAGAAAGACAATGTCCTCAACCTGCACCCGACCCTGCCGCCCGATGGACATGGCCTTGTGTGTCTGTTAGAGGGGGAAAAAAAAGTCAGCAGCATCCCTTTGCTATGGTGCTTTTTTAAGGTCTCAATTCCACTTTAGTTCCTGTCATTTTGTAATAAAAAAAGTAAGCAATTGCAGGTTCTGGGCACCATCATCCTAGTCACACGAGAACTTCCCAGTAAACCATGGACTTACTCTGCTGTCACTTACACCCTGAACATAACCACTACATATACATCATATAATGGTATCAGAACGAAGGCCAGATTACATATAGGACACCCAGCCTGCAGAATGGCTGAAGATTAGGCACAATTTGGAAGCAGTGTGAGGTAACTGTATCAGAGGACAGTGTAGGGCATTTTGATAAGGGTAGGAAAGACCAGCATTTCAAAAGAAAGGAGAATGTTTGGATACTTAGAAATGGTATCCAGGTCTGGAAGAGAAATGGCTTCAGGCCCAAGAATGCATTCCTTTTGTAGGGCAGAGCTAAGTTCCCATCCCATGTACAGACACTGGGCAAACACAAAAAGTTGAGACTTTCAAATCTGAGCCACATTTTCTGTCAGCTGCACATACCACAGTGATACCACAGTGAACCCCAAGTCAGCTGGGTATTTCCCCTCCTGCAATATGATCTAACTGCTACTTAAACACTTCAGAGTTCTAAATCCACATGGAGCAAGGTTCATAAATTTTGCTTTCATCTTGAGAAAACAAATTCCAAGTTTATGTTTCTCCTACTAATGCCATGATTTTGGGGCCTGGGATAATGCAGTATTTGAGTCAGAGGTATTAACCTTAAAAAAGCTAAAGTTCCGGTGGGGATGTTTTGACCATGCCATCTAGAGCTGACTTACCATTTCAGTGATAAACTCTATTACCAGGTCCTCAAGAATGTCCACTGATTCTGTATAAGGGTTCTGGTCATCTCCAAATCCATACATCATGCACCTTACTGCACAAAGAAACACTTAGTGTAAGGCTTTCATCCACTCAGTGCTGCACACATCTAGTTAGAGCTCACCAGCCTGCATGTTCCGGCACCAGGATGGCACTCTCATCTGTCAGGCAAGACAAATCTTGAGGAAACATACAGGAAATAAACAGAAGCCAACAAAAGCCCTCCTGTAGGGACAGGAGCTGTACATACAGAAGAGCATGTCTGAGGACAGGCTCTCTGAATATTCATTTAGGCTGCAGGGCACTGCATAGTGACAGCGCAGCTGACTTTGGGCACAGCTAGGTCCAGAGGATGCACTAGCAGTATTTTTGAGGGGGGTCTACATAGCAGACTTCTGCAATTGCAGCCCAGGTACATTGTGAAAGCCGCTGTTTTGCTAAGGAGAAGTGAGTTTTGGGACCCCACAGCTGTCGGCTCGGGGTTTCAGCTGAGTGACCCGGTCAGGTCTGCGCTGGGCAGGGCTCTGAGGCCCGGACCGACTTACACTCTTTGGAGAACAGCCGCTTCCTCCTGCCCTGCCCGCCGTCCAGGCCCCCGCCGGCGTCCTCCGCGTCCTCTTCGAACTACACGGGCACAGCGGAGCGGAGGCCACGGTCAGCGCCCGTCTGGCCCCGGCCTCTTCCCGCCACTCCCCCGTCCGTGGCTGGGCTGTGGATTCCCGGGAAGAATAGCCCCTCCGGCACTCACCGGCACGTCCTCCTCCTCATCCGCCATGGCTGCCCGGCGGCCCGGAACAGCTTCCGCGGGCAGGCTCCGCCCCGCGGCCCCGCCGAGCCGCGCCGGGCGGGAGGGGCGGCGCTGCCGGGCCTGCCTGTGCGGAGCGCACCGCTGTGGTATTGCGGCGTAGGTGTCGTGACCGTCGCCAAACCTGGATATGACATTCATTGTTGGATCGACAGATCGGGATAGCGTGGTTTGAAAGTGAGCTCGGGAGGTGTCTGTTAACCCCCCTGCTCGAAAGAGGGTCAGCCACGAGGTCAGAAAGGGTGGCTTTTCACAGTCGGTTTGTTCGGTTGGCAGGGGCTTTTCCTTCCCTTCAGCGAGGCACACTTGCCCATGTTCACAGAATCATAGAATGTAAAAGAGTTGGAATAAAGGCCCTTAACGATCATCTAACCCCAATTCCCCTGCCGTGTGAAGAAACGTGTTTCCTGGGCTGTTGGGGTGCACTCCGGCTCCAAGACACACATCAGGCAGACAAACCCATGGGAGAAAAGAGGGTGTTCCCTGGTGGCAGGGAGCTTTTATACCCCACGATGGGGACAGAGGGAGAGATCCACAGCCAATGGGACACCAGTGAGGAGTGGTGAGGGGAAGGGTAACCCAGGGGAGAGACCACCAGGGGGTACCGGGACAGGTGAGGGAAAGGCCATGTGGTGGGGAAATGGGGTAACAAATCACGTGATATAACATAAGCTATACAGTGCAATACAAAACTATTCTGTGCAAATTCCCAATCACCCAGTGCAAGAGAACAACTAAATTGGTGCACCACAACAGCCATGGACACGGACCCCTCCCACAAGACCAGGTTGCCCAAGGTAAGTCTCCCTCTTTCAGTTTGTACCCATTCCCCCTTATCCTATCACTACACTTTATGATGGGCCCTGTCTGGCTTCTCTTCGGGATCCCTTCACATACTGGAAGGTTGCTGTGAGGTTTCCACCTGACTGACTCAGCTTGTCTTTGTAGGGGAGGTGCTCCAGTCCTGTTGTATTTCATACAGTTGCTGTCAGCCCCTTTGCTCCAGCCCTGCCCTTGAGCATGTTCACTGTTTCCCCCCAGTTTGGTGCCCTAGGAACGTTTGATAGCAACCTCCTCCAGATTACTCATAAAGATGTTAAACCAGACACATTCCAGAACGCATCCTTGCTGTGTTCCATTTGTAACTGCCATGTGACTGGAGTATGACCCCCTGGCTTCTATGCTCTGAGCTCAATTGTTTAACCTGTTTTTACTGACCTACTAGTGCACCTGTCCAGACTGCAATGTTCTAGTTTTGGACACTTGCAAAAATACTGCCTTTGCAGTGTCAGGGTTATGATGACAGACCAGACCAGACACAAGACAGAGTAGAGGAAGAAAGTGGAGAACGTACTGCTGAAAGACCAGGGAAGATCCACAACGTGAAATCCTTTTCCATGGAAGCTACTACTCAACATCATTTCTGTAAATAACAGCTGTAGAATAGGCAAAGTTTTACCACTTAAGTGAAGCTTATGCACTGCAAACAACTAAAGACAATTGAATTAAAAATGGAAATGAGCTCTACTGTATCAGTATGCTGCCAGGCCCACCCACCACTTATCAATGAGGGCGAAAGGGAGATCTTTTATGTCTCCAGCCTGAGAAAGTGCAGCTCCTCACTCTAAAATTCAACTGGTTCCTTAAGAACCTGGCAAAAAAAGTCCAGTAGTGTGTCAAGACACCTGCTTTCCCAAAGCCTGTTTCCACAAAGGCAATTAAATCCAAGTTTTACTGTTTAGGGAGAGGACTTGATTTTATTTACTGTTTCATCACAGGGGCACTCAAGAATCAAACCATTCGCTCTTGCAAATGACTGAGCAAAATGCAGGA